>NC_092042.1:1602489-1902489 GCF_003086295.3 Arachis hypogaea | reverse complement strand
AGAAGCTTGCATGGTATCTTACAAAATATTATGATATATCTTTCTTTAACTACCTGCAAGTTATGTATATCAACCTCTCCATATGATGGCCAAGAAGGAGCTGGTCGATTTTCTTCGATAACAAGGGGAGGCTCACTAGGAATGGAAGTGTACTGAAGTATTCTTTCTACTGATATAATCTTGTTCTCCAAGTTACAAAGATTCCATATCACCCAAGCTTGTATCATGTTTAAATTAAGACCATATGTAACAGCCAATCCGGCAATGCCTTCAATCACAAAATTAGATGGAAAGAAAACAATTACATTTAATCCTTCATCACCTATGCAATTTGATATTTATTTTTATTGATAATAAAGAGAATTTTTGAATCATATACCTGGATCTATGACTCCTTGAGGAATAGATATCAAGAATATCAAGGAAAAGGCAAATGTGATAGAGGACAACATATCTAATCGGAAGCACAACCACTCCATAGCACCAGCAATATTAAACTTTGGCCGAGAATAGCCGTCGGTCAATTTCATATTTGTTTCCTGAAATCTAGACTGCTGATCAAAGCTTCTAATGGTTGATGTGCCAGAAATTGTTTCAGCAAAGTGTTGAATGATTGGAGCTTTGCATACTCCAACCAAACGTGATAGTTCTCGAGCCGATGGTATATAGTATTGCTGCAGAATTACAGGTTAGTTAGGACCATATAAGATCACTTAATGGAGTCATATCCTCTGCGAATTCAAATTTGGTAATATATACATCTTTATTAGCAGAAGCATAATGATTCAATTAATACCTGATACCATATGCTGGCTGCTATCATAGGTATAAAGACAATGAAAACTTGCCATGCAACTTGGGACATCACTGCTATAATTCCTACAAGCTGGATCATGGAGAAGGCGAATGAACCAATTTGATAAGGTATATCAGTATCTACTGCACTTTGGTCAGTAGAAGCCTGCATAGAACAGATAGCAGAACACTATTATATCCAAACTTTAAAAGCAATTAAGATACAAAAATCATATCTATCTTGAAAACTAAAAGAATGGAGTAGCAGTGTAGCACATACTCTGTTAAGGATTCGACCACTCGGAGTGGAATCAAAGAATGACATTGGGGAACGGAAGATGCAGAAATGCATTTTATTGAAAAGTATAGTAGCCGTCTTATAACCAGCCGTGGCGAGAAACATTGCTCTAGAAAGGATGCAAAATGCACTTCCAATGGCCAAAGCAACATAGACAGCCAAAAGAGTTGTTCCTTCAACAGGTGGCTCCACATCTTGTGAGACTGGAGTTGCCCAAGCCATCCAATAGTTGCTTCCAATTTGGAGAACTTGGAAGAGAATCTGAGACAACAATATGAAAGGAACGAGAGCTCCTCCATACGCCGTCGTGATGTATCTCCAATAGACTGAAAATCCAACTCTACCTTTCTCCCTTTCTTCTTCCTGAACAAGCTGGCCTTTTGGCTCATCTGTTTTACCATTTTGCTCGTATCCGTTTGCCTCTTTTTCTTTAATACTTCCATTAGCACTAGAAACACTTCCATCTTCCATGGTGCTTATTTCATCTGATGTTGTTCCTCCATCCAAAGACTCAAGTGTAGACAACGCTTTCTTGTGTGCACCAACAAGTTCCATGAAATCAGTCCCACTATTAAGCAAGTCATTATACTTTCCACATTGAGTAATCTTCCCATCTTTCATAACCTACCAACAAGGCATTATAACATGAGTCGGGGAATTATAAAAAAAAAAAAACACTTTTCAGATTTTAAGGAAACAAAATTCTTAAGAAATACACACCAAGATGAGATCAGCAGCTGGCAAGAACTCTACTTGATGAGTAACATATACTACTGTCTTTGAACTTAGTTGGCCAAGCAAGCATTCCTACCATACACAAACAAAATAGAAAAACTCAGCTATTAAATAGTGATGGATGATGTGCAATCATGTTGGAAGAACTAAATTATAGAAGAGTTGAGTTACCTTAAAGAGGTGAGATCCTGTATGAGCATCCACAGCACTAAAAGGATCATCAAACAAATATATATCAGCATCTTGGTAAAGGGCACGAGCAATTTGTATTCTTTGTTTCTGTCCTCCACTCAAATTGATACCGCGTTCTCCTATAACTGTCTGATCACCAAAGGACAAAACTTCTAGATCCTTCTTCAAGGAACAAGATTCAAGTACCTTCTCATACCTTTCCCTATCCATCTCCTGTCCAAACAATATATTATCGTCTATCTTTCCACTTTGTATCCATGGCGATTGAGCAACATAGGCCTTTGTTCCACACACCTTCAAGATACCTGATTTCTTTGGCACTTCTCCTAATATACAGGAAAGTAAGGTAGACTTGCCTGATCCTACAGTACCACAAACAGCAACCCTCATGCCATGTAGAACTGTGAGATTTATGTTCTTCAATGTTGCATTCGGTGAAGATAAATCCCAAGAGAAATTTCCATCTACCACTTCAATTGCTTTATCAGAAGAACCGCAAGGAAGCCTCTCTACAACATCGGACTGCAAGTCGTCAAGACGAAGGAATGATGAGATCCTATCAACAGAAACCTTAGTTTGTGCTATCATTGAAATTGTATCTGGAAGATTATATATAGGCTCTTGAAGAATCCGGAATGTAGCAAGTGCAGACAAGATCTTCCCTGATTCCAGTGGAATCCCCATAAGCATACAAGTTCCAAAAGTAGCCACAGATACAAAAGTTGGAGCACCCCAAAACACAAATGTGGTCATGGCTGATGTATAAACAAATTTCTTTAACCAGCCCTGCTCGGTTTTCCTGAGTTCAGTTATCTTAGCCAGAAACTTCATTTCCCACCCTTGAAGTTTGAGAATCCTCATGTTCCTGAGAATCTCTGATGTTGCCTTCATTCTTATATCTTTTGAATCCATCAACTTATCCTGATATGTTTCTTGCAATGATCCCAAGGGGACATTTGCCAACATTACAACAATGGTTGCAACAAATGCAGCAATTGAAGCAAGGCCAAGGCTTTTATACAAAATCAACAAGGCTAAAGAAATTTGCAGAGCTACCATCCACAAATCATGAATGTACCAACTGAAGACACCAATTCTATCAGCATCAACTGACATGAAGTTGATTACTTCCCCGGAAGTATGGCCTTGCTTTGATTGACATGAAAGTGTCAATGATTTATTATAGATCATGGTCACAAGTAGTGCTCGCATTCGAAGTCCAATTTGCTGCAACCTAAAGAACCAATGCCTCTGAGTCAAACACTCAACAAGCTTCGCCAAGAAAAATGTAGAAACCAAAACATAGCCCTGATTCTCATATAGCCTTTGTCCATCAAGGTATTGAACAAAAGCATCAATGAGATAAGGACCAACATAAGAAGCCAAAGTGTTCAACAATGCAAGAACTGCTGTGAAGAGAATCTCCTTCCATTCCGAGATTATCAACAACTTCACCAACTTAATTGTGGTCAAATTGTTAACTGCACCACAATCTGCCTCCACCTTTTCTCTGAATTTCGGAAAGGCTCGAACCACACTGTCGCTGCTATCTAGTTGTGGCACATCCTCAAGGTCCAAGGTCTTCTTATTGCCAACAGCAATAAGAGGACCAACCCAAGAGAATGTAAGAATGCTGAAAATTCCAGCATTTGAATAAGGCGTAACAGTTTCAGCCCCTTTCTTATTATCACTAACATGGGCATCACCATTCAATAGAGTCTCCTCAAGAGTGCTAAATTCACACTCATTCCTCACAAAACACACAAAGTAACAAAAGAAAAAACCCACACAAGCTGAAACTACATCAGAAACTAAGTACTGAGCAGGTAAAGCCACATCTTTTTCATACACAAGAACAATGTCTACTACAAAACAATAACAAAAAACAAACAGGTAGAAGACACACCAAGTTCTAAAGAGTAATGGAAATCTTCTATCACCTGAGCTGAAGAAGAAACCTTTTTGTAAGCAAACACCAACAACACCCCAAGCCAGAGCTTTGAGTGCCAAATCCAAAAGAGTCACGAGCTCTTCTTCTGACCAACCACTTCTATACCAATAGAAGTAATTAAAGAGACATAGAATAAGGTTAAATGCTGAAGCAAAAACAGAACAAAACAGAGCCTTTTTATTATAATTAGTCTTATTAGACTCATATCCAGTAGCAGAAGCTCCCACTCTGACTTTCTTCCAAATCCACAACACCAAAATCACCACCACCAATAAGAGGTGGAGGAAGCTCGAGAAAGCATGAAGAAAGAGTGGTTGGAGGAGAAAAGAAGCGGCGGCAGAGTTCACAGAAAACATACTGTAGTTACTTATTACGTGTACGAAAAAAAGAATAGAATTAAAACAAGAAAAAAGAAAGCTGCTTCTTTGATTGAAGTTCTGTGAAGCTCTGCCAAAAGGGTGTCAGAAAGTAGCAAAATTTTCTGAGTTTTTGAGAAAATAAGATTTTGTTTTTTTGGTGACTAAAATAAGATTTTGTTTGAGGCTATAAATAAAGCAGCTATCATATAGTGTGAAGTCAAAGAATGAAGAGAGAGAGAGTCAAAGGAGTGAAAAGAAGGGTTCCTTGGAAAAAGGGAAAACGTGGTGGCCAAGGAAGAACGAAGGAATCAAGGAAGGAGATTCGAACTGAGTCAGAAAAGGAAAAACAGTGGTGGCTAATTTTCCCAGGAAAAAAACAGAGAGAAAGAAAAAAAAAACAGTTTCAGAAAGTGACAGAAAAGAGATGCAAACAGAGAGAGTGTGTTTTGGTGGCGCCGATGGAAACATATAAAACTAATGAATGCTACATTAATTAGATTATGAGAACTAAGAAGTTGTGAAGAAATCAAATTCTCAGAATCCCACCATTAAAATATTATTAAATGATGTTGAAATCTGAATCTGAAAATTTGCCATATTAGCCCTATTTATTAATAATAATCTTATAGTGTATTTTAAAGATATATATGTTGGCTAAATTTTTTAATTAATTAAAATAAGACACTCAATTAAATTATTACTAATAAAAATGCAAAGTAGATAAATTTGCTTTAATAAAACTGAATTGGATTTTTTTCATATGTGTTATTATTATTATTATTATTATTATTATTATTATTATTATTATTATTATTATTATTATTATTATATGAGTGTCATTATTTTGAAGTAGTAATAATTCTCTCTTTAAGAAATAATGTATAAATGTATGATTGACAGATTGAGTGTTAATATAAAAGTTTTAACTTATATTTAAATTAAATCCAAATATTATATATATAATATTGATAAGCCTTTAATTTTTTTTACACTTAATATGATTGTTTATTAAATTAAGAAAAAATTTAGAGACAACACTTTTATTAAAATCTAATCAGTACTTAATCAGTAAAAAAAGTAAATAATTTTATATTATTAGATATAATTTTATATCATTAAAAATATTAATAATAAATTCATTACTAATTAATACTTACAAATAACAAAATTTACTGTCCTACCGTCCTAGTACTTCTCTTAAATTAAATAAACCTGTACGACAAATCTATCGGCCAGAATATGAATTTTATAATAAAATTTTTTAAAATTTAAGTAAGGATATGAATTTGAATTTTTAAAATTTAAGTAATGATATGAATTTGAATTTTAAATGATATAATACACTTTTGTATAGCAATTTCTTTTCTAATATTCCAAACTCGTTTAAACATTCTTATAAGAAAAAGCTATTTTCTAATTCACATTTATGAGTGAAATATTAATTATTTCCGGAAAAATAAATAAATAAAATAAAATAACACCTACATTAGCCAGAAGCTCATCAATAATGCATGCATGCATGATGAATGGTAAATGGTTGGCGATTATGATTCATGCATGAGTGATCTTATTTCCTTTTTGCTGCATGTGACATGCGTGCCACGCATGTATGCTTATGATACAATACAGTATCATATGATATTAATTAATTTCCATAATAATATATTGAAGCATCAAATCTTTCAGAATAAATCATAATATTTATGTAGTTTATATATAGTTTATTCATTTGATGCTGCTGTTGATTGCTGAATTATCCTTCCAGAAGGAATAACTATGGATTTATTTTGGATTACCTAACGTGGTATATATTAATTAAGTTATTGACACTGTCTGCATGACTGCATGCGTGGAGAATTGTCTCACGAAATGAAAATGATTATTAAATATTAATGACTTTGATTATATATAAAAAAGATTATTGTTAATGACTTTTAAGTTTTAAAGCTAAAGGGAGCCTTACTCTTAGCTTCGTCAATTTCGATTTAACGAGAAATGTTAGGTGAGTAATTTTGGTGTGTTGTAACTATTAATTGGTTATTAATAATATTTTTAATAGTGTGAAATTATATCTAATAATAAAAAGTCATTCATTTTTATTTTGATGGTTAAATGTTGACCAAATAATACCAAAATTACTGACTCTTAGACTTTTCTTTATTTTAAAGCCGGAATTTGTTGATGAATTCTAATAAGTTGTATTAAAGATGTATATACTCAACAAAAATAATTATTATTTGAATCTATGAATTCATCAAAATTGTTAGATATCAATAATTTTTTTTTTGTAGAGGATAAAATACCGATATTATAAATATCACAAACAATAAAAGTAACTAAAATGTTAATATTTATATTTTGAATTCAAGCTTAATAATTATGTTATTAACGCAATAAACAAATAATCAAGCTTAATATTTATGGTATACAAAAATGTTATTCGTACACTAAAATCAGTCACTAAATTAAAATTAGTTGTCAATGTATTTATATAAATACATATATAATTTAGCTTATTTTTAATATATATTTATATTTTAATACATATTTTATACTAATAACTAATTTTGATAACTAATTTTAGTGTACAACGTAATATAGTTGACATTATTATACGAATATTTCATGACTAATTTTGTATATATAAATAGTACAATTATTATTAAAAAAATATTAAAAGATTATCAAAATTTATTATTTTTAATCATTAATATTTAAAAATATGAAATAAAATATATTGTTATATTATTAAATTAAAAAAATTAAATTAATAATTAAAAATAATAAATTCTTATAACTTATAATATTTTATTATTATTATTAATTTATGAATTTATCATCGTAAAGTGAGTGGACTATAGTCTATATGATTCAGTTTTCGTTGTCATGGTCCCCTCAAATACAGCCAAAAGTAGCAGTGTAGTTTGGACTTCAAAACAAATATATTTTGAGCATGATGTTGATATCTTGTATATATATAAGTAATTATTCAAAAATCATAGAAAACCGCAATTAATGCAAGGTCACAGCGTCACCTTTTTCTAGCAATCTGAGTCTGATAGATGATTTAATATTCACAATTGTGGCTGCTAACAACCTTGCCTCACAACTAAAAACAGTGGTCTAAGGGCCAAAAATTCCAAATTCCTTGATCATCACGTCTAGCAAATTCGTCATTTAAAAAATAAAATGAATTAAATGATGTTGTGCTCAAATTCAATCTAATTCGGCCAATGTTTATTACAAGTTGGTTAATAATAAAGATGTAAAAAACATATCAAATAGAAAGATCTTTTTATGAAGATCCTTTGTATAAAAGTGTGATTTATTGATTTGGCCACACTTCAAATAGAAAGAACACTTTTTTAACATATCAAAATCTAACCCTACAATCTATCATCCAAAGGTCAAAAAGAAAAATTATCACATAAAGACAATTATAATATCTTCATTGGAGTACCCACCATAATTTAAACCTCGTATTATATACTATCATGAAATCTTCAATCTTTTGTTATTACTATTGACGATTTTGTTCATAGTTGGATATTTTATATGCAATATGACTCTTTTGAAATTAACTTTTCCCATGCCAAAAATTCAAACTTAAAAGCACTAAGAACAATCATATTATTTGTAAATAAATTTTTTTATCAGTATAAAATATATATTAAAATAAGAAATACAAATAAGAATATATTAAATTAATAAATAAATATATACAAATACATAATGATTAATTTAATAGCTAATTTTTTTAATATACATATAATATTTTCGTATTAAGAAAAATTAAGAAGTTAAAGAATACATATAAGACTTCAACGTAACTCCAACTAAATTTATTATTTAATTTTATAAATAATGGCATATATTATGATTATCATTAATAGAAGTTTTTAATTTCTTAGTTAATAAATATATAAAAAATACATTGTAAACTTAAACTTTGTATATCTTTTATAAAAAAAAAAAAACTAATTGATAACTTTAAATGTGTAATTAGGACAAAACCCTTTAAAAAACACCAAATCTATTTCTTTCTTTTGCCCTTAAGTATCTCACTCAATTTTCAAATTAAACCTTTTTAGAGTTGCACTTTTCAGATATTTGCATTTATGTGTGTTGGGTAGATTAGATATGGGCCAAGAAAGAGACAGCCCAATATATGACCCATTATAGGCCCATCAGAACTTCATTGCATCTAACATGAACTGAGTGCAAGTTATGAAACAAATTACATTAACTGATTTAACAGATTTCTCAAAAGAATCTTCATTGAACAACAGATTTATCAAAACTTGACTTGGACCTAGTGGAATATTCTGCCACAAGTTGGGAAAAGGAAGAACACCTATCCTCTAGCAATTTTGAAGGTGACTCATACTCTTCAATAACTCCTGCATTATATAAATGGACAATGAAAAATCAGAAAATAGCAGATAAAAAAAAGAGTTTAATTAGGAATAATAGGCACTTTATAGTTCTTGCCTTGATGAAGAAGCAAAACCATATTGCTGTCAAGAACAGAAGTGATTCTATGCGCAATGGTTATGATTGTAGAGTCAGCAAAATGCAGCTTAAGAGTTTGTTGAATCAAATTGTCTGTAGCAGTATCAACTGATGCAGTTGCTTCATCAAGAACCAATATCTTGCTCTTCTTTAGCAGCACCCTACCTAGGCACACCAATTGCCTCTGTCCCATGCTCCAATTTTCGCCATTCTCGCTAACTGCACATTAACAATAGTTGAAGTACTATATAGATGTAATCAAGCTCAAGAGATCACCTAAACTATGAAAGTTAGGTAAATTTAAATCACCATGTTGTAGAGAACTAGAACACAAACCTGGAGAGTCCAACTTTCCTTCTTTCTTTCTAACTTCATCTCCAAGTTGACACTTATCTAAGGCCTATACATAAAAGAATGTAAATGTGAGAATGTAATGACTATTCTTTTTATCTGTCACTTTGGTTGAATGTACAATTATTAAGAAACTTGTAGACTTGTAGTAAAACTAACTTATCTTTAATGAAAAGAGAAGACAATAGAATAATTTTAACACTTTTATAGATTAAGAGGATAATTAATAATTTAATAACAAACTTTAAGTGTTTAACAAACTAAACCAACCTCCCAAATTTGTTCATCAGTGTACTCTTCAAGAGGGTCCAAATTGTTTCTAACTGTCCCTTCAAACATGGTTGGATCTTGAGGAATAATGCCAAGTCTAGACCTCAAATCATGAAGTCCTACTGATGATATGTTGATGCCATCAATCATAACTCTCCCAGCAGCTGGTTCGACGATTCGGAATAGAGTTTGTATGAGAGTTGATTTACCACTTCCTGTTCTTCCAACAATCCCAGTTTTCAGTCCTCCATAAAATGTGCATGAAATACCGCGCAACACAAGTGGAAGGTGTGAAGCATAACGAACCTTCATCAATCATTACAAATATGACACAATTTATAATGTCTTAGAAGCTAATTTCTAAGAGAAGTAACAATAACTTGTATAGCAAGAAACAAAACAATTTCTTAAAATACCTGCAAGTTTTGTATATCAACCTCACCATATATTGGCCAAGAAGGATCTGGTCTATTTTCTTCTACAACAAGGGGAGGCTCACTAGGAACACAAGTATACTGCATAATCCTTTCGATGGATATGATCTTGTTCTCTAAGCGGCAAAGATTCCATACAACCCAAGCTTGCACCATGTTTAAATTTAGTCCATAGGTAACAGCTAAACCAGCAATGCCTTCAATCACAAAATTAGATACAAGTGAAAAAGGATACATAGAAGTTAAAGTTCTTCATTAATATGCAGAGTAACCTTTGAATTGTTTGCAAAATATCATAGTTATGTTGTTACATACTTGGATTTATGACTCCTTTTGGAATAGATACCAAGAATATCAAGGAAACTGCAAATGTGATTGAAGACAACATATCTAAGCGAAAGCACAACCATTCCATAGCACCAGTAACATTGAATTTCGGCCGAGAATATTCGTCCGAAAGTTTCATATTTGTTTCCTGAAATCTAGACTGCTGATCAAAGCTTCTAATGGTTGATGCACCAGAGATTGTTTCAGCAAAGTGTTGAATCACTGGCGCTTTGCATACTCCAACTAAGCGCGATAGTTCTCGCGCTGCTGGTAAGTAATATTGCTGCAGAAAATTTAAGTTCAGCACCACATATGTTAGTTCAAGATCATCCATAATATCACATTGTAAAATCAAGTTTTTCTGCAAAATAATGTTACCTGGTACCATATGCTGGCTGCAATGACAGGTATGAATACAAAGAAAACTTGCCATGCAACTTGAGACATCACTGCTATGATTCCAAGAAGCTGTATGAGAGTGAAGGCAACTGAACTAATTTGATTTGGAATGTCAGTATCAACAGCACTTTGGTCAGTAGAAGCCTGCATTAATAAATGTTGTATGAAATGTTATAATGAGATATAAGTACACAAATTATACCTCAAAAATTAACCATGGAAGGAAGAGAAAAAGATAAAGGGTCAAAAGAATGGAACATCACATACTCTATTGAGAATTCTACCACTTGGAGTAGAATCAAAGAATGACATTGGTGCGAGGAAAATGCAGAAGTGCATCTTATTGAATAGCAGTGTAGCAGTTTTGTAACCGGCAGTAACAAGAAGCATAGCTCTAGCAAGAATGCAGAAAGAACTTCCAATAGCCAAAGCAACATAAACAATTATAAGAATTGATCCTTCAACAGGTGATGGATCCTCTTGTGAGATTGGTGTAGCCCAAGTCATCCAATAGTTGCTTCCAATTTGGAGAGTTTGGAACAGAATCTGAGCCAACAATATGAATGGAACAAGAATCCCTCTATATGCTGTGGTGATGTATTTCCAATATATCAAAAACCCAACTTTACCTTTCTCTCTTTCTTCTTCTTGAACTAGCTGGCCTTTTGGCTCACTATGATCATTGATGTCTATTTTATTACCAATTTGATCATCTTTTCTTGCCTCTCTTTGTTTCACAACATGAGCATTAGAGACATTAATATCTTGTTCAAAGGTACTTGTTGAATCAAGTGTGGACAAAGCTTTTTTATGTGCACCAACAAGTTCCATAAAATCAGTTCCATTGTTAAGCAATTCAATATACTTTCCACATTGAGTAATTTTTCCATTTTTCATGACCTAACAACAAGGCATAACAACATCAAGGGTGGTAACTAATAAAAAACACTTTTTGAATAAATGGCAATAAAATTCCAGAATCAATTTCCAACCATGCTTATTCACTTTCCTACTATTCAATTAACTAGCAGCATAAAAATTGTCTTACAATATTATGTTCCTAGAAATTAAGCTCATAAGATTATAAGAACATATACTCACCAATATAAGATCAGCAGCAGGTAAGAACTCTACTTGATGAGTAACATAAACTACTGTCTTTGAACTCAAATGGCCTAACAAACATTCCTGTCAATCCACAAATAAACTAGAAAAAGATTAGTTAAAAAAAGTTATTCATATTTTTATATTATGCATAAGAGACCAGATCATAGTGCACATGATAAATAACAGAAAAAGAGTTACCTTAAAGAGATGAGAACCCGTATGAGCATCAACAGCACTAAAAGGATCATCAAATAGATATATATCAGAATCTTGATATAAAGCACGTGCTATTTGAATCCTTTGTTTTTGTCCACCACTCAAATTTATCCCACGTTCACCTATTATTGTTTGGTCCCCAAATGACAAAGTCTCAAGATCCTTCTTCAAGGAACAAGCTTCAAGAACCTTCTCATACTTTTTCCTATCCATCTTCTTACCAAACAATATATTATCTTCAATTTTCCCACTTTGTATCCATGGTGATTGAGCAACATATGCTTTCTTACCACACACTTTTAGAGTTCCTGAAACCTTTGGTACTTCTCCTAATATACAAGAGAGTAATGTAGATTTTCCTGATCCAACAGTGCCACAAACAGCAACTTTCATGCCATGAAAAACACTTAGATTTATGTTCTTCAATGTTGTAACTGAAGAAGATAAATCCCAAGAGAAGTTTCCATTAGTTACTTCAATAGCTTTATCAGAAGTACCTAATGGAAGCTTCTCTACAACATTGAATTGCAAGTCTTCGAGGCGAAGGAACAACGAAATCCTATCAAGAGAAACCTTAGTTTGTGCAATCATTGAAATTGTTTCTGGAAGATTGTATATAGGCTCTTGAAGAATTCTGAATGTAGCAAGTGCTGATAAGATTTTCCCTGATTCAAGTGGAATCCCTACAAGCATGCAGGTACCAAAAGTAACAACAGAAACAAATGTTGGAGCACCCCAAAACACAAATGTGGTCATGGCTGAAGTGTAAACAAATTTTTTTAGCCACATTTGTTCAGTTTTTCTGAGTTGAATTATCTTAGATAGAAACTTCATTTCCCATCCTTGTAATTTGAGGATCCTCATGTTCCTAAGAACCTCTGATGTTGCTTTCATTCTTGTATCTTTTGATTCCATCAACTTTGTTTGGAACTTCTCTTGCAATGATCCTAAAGGGATATTTGCCAACATTACAAAAACTGTTGCAAAAAATGCAGCAATTGAAGCAATGCCAAGATTCTTATACAAAATCAATAATGCTAATGAAACTTGCAATATTACTAGCCATAAATCATGCATGTACCAACTGAAAACACCGATTCTTTCGGCATCAACCGTCATCAAGTTGATTGTCTCCCCTGAAGTATGTCCCTTTTTTGATTGACAAGAAAGGGTCAATGATTTGTTATAGATCATTGTCACAAGCAGTGCTCTGATTCGGATTCCGATTTGTTGCAACTTAAAGAACCAATGCCTTTGTGAAAGACATTCAACAATCTTTGCTACAAAAAATGCGGAAACCAAAACATAGCCCTGATTTTCATAGAGTTGTTTTCCATCAAGAAACTGAACAAAAGCATCAATAAGATAAGGACCAACATAAGAAGCCAAAGTGTTCAACAATGCAAGAAATGCAGTGAACAGAATCTCTTTCCATGCTGAAATTACTAACAATTTCACAAGCTTAAGAGTGGTTATGTGGTTAGTTCCACCACAATCTGCTTCAACCTTTTCCTTGAAAGCTGGAAAAGCTTCAACAACACTATCTCCGGAATCTAGTTGTGGAACATCCTCAAGGTCTAAGATTTTCTTATTACCAAGAGCTATAAGAGAACCAATCCAAGAGAATGTTAGAATGCTGAAAATTCCAGCATTCGAATAAGGCGTAACGGTTTCTCCCCCTCTATTAGTCTCTTTTTTCTCCATGGAAGAAGCATGATCATCACCATTCAATAGAGGTTCCTCAATGGTGCTGATATCTTCACACTCATCATTCTTCACAAAACACATAACATAACAGAAAAACAAGCCAACAAGAGTAGCTACCACATCAGAAACTATGCACTGAGGTGGTAAATGAACATGTTTTTTGTATAGAATAAGAACAATGATGTCCACTATAAAGGAAGAACAAGAAACAAACATGTAGAAGGCACACCAAATTCTGAATAGTAGTAAGGGAAATCTTCTATGATCATTATGCATGGAAATAGCAAGAACGCCCCAAGAAACGGTTTTAAGACCCAAATCCAAAAGGGTAAAAAGTTTTTCTTGTGTCAAACTAGTTCTATACCAAATGAAGTAATTGATGAGAGAGAGGAAAAGGTTGAAAACTGAAAAACCAACAGAACAAAACAGAGTCTTTTGAAACAAAGCTTTATTATTATTAGTTTTCTTATCTTTGGATTCTACTGTGATGATTCTCTTACAAAGCAATGGCACCAAAACCATTGCCAACAATAGAAGATGGAAAAAGGAAGACAAGGCATGAAGGAAAATGGGTTTGAGTAGAAAACAAGTGGGAGAGTGCATGAGAGAAGAAAATAAAGATGAAACAAACCACATTGCTTAGTTGTATGAAGCAATCAAACACAAAAAAGGAATGAGGCTTATTATGAGGAAAAATGAGAAACTCTATAGAGGTATATAAAGCAGTTCTAACTTCTAAGAAATGTGAAACTCGTGTGAAATGAAAAGGTGAATTATAGAAGGGAAAAAGAAAGCAAAGAGAGTTAAAGGGTTAAAGGAGAAAAGGAGGGTGATAACTGATAAAGGTGCTGCCCCATGCATGGATAAAGCTATATATACGTCAAAGTTTCACATTGATTATAAGAACATATTAAATAAACATTTGTATAATAATTATAGGAGGTTCTTATAGTTTTTGGTTAAATATACTTTGTATATCATATAGTAGTAGTAATAATAAAAGTGACATAGTATAAAGAGGCTCAAGGGATTCTTTGCATGCTTTAGTTTAATCGGAAAAAAAGGGGGTTTCTTTGCATTGGTTGTCACCTAACGTTTTTGATTAAAAATGTTGGAGTTTTGACCCATTGCTTTTGTTAAAGGACACTTTCTGTATATATATATATAGCTCGAATTTTGATATCTCTTTATTTAATTATTTTTTTAGTAAAAAAAAAAAGAAAAACAGTTATATGAAGCACGGACACTTCGTTGAGTTGCTGTATCTTCGTATCGGACACATTTCGAGCACGATACTTATCGACACTCGTCCGGTGTCCAACTGTATCTTAATAAAAAATAAAAAATTCTTCTCCGGATACACTTGGACACACCTAAATATCATCATGTGTCCGCGTGTCCAACTTTATTTTTAACATATATTATTGAAATGAGTTTAGAAATAATATATATTATTATTTATTAAAACAAAAAATATTTTAGATACTTTTATATAATTAAAAAAAGACATTAAAAATAGTTAAAAAATTATTTTATATTTTAACAGCAATAAAATATAAAAAATTTATTGTAATTTATCTAAAAAATACTTTATATTCTATATATATACCGTATCTCCGTATCTTATAAGATTTTAAAATTCGTGTGTTCGTATATCCCGTGTCGTGTCGTATCCCGTGTCTATGCATCATAATATAAAAGTGAACAAAATTAGTTTTGAATCACAAAATGTTGTTTCAATATATCTATAGATTTGACAATGCTCTGAATATTCATAGACAATAATAATTTATTTTATTTATTCATATGTAGATTAGTGGATCAAAATGAAAGTTTATTCATCTATAGTTTATTTTTAGGATTTAAGTTACTAATTTAAAAAAAAAAAGCTTATAAAAAAATACAAAAGGTTAAATTTTTTAATATATTTTTATATACTTATTAAAAAAATTAAAAGCTCTTACTAACAATAACTTCAACATATATTTTTATATTTTAAATAATTAAATTTAATATAGACTCCACCTATTTTTTAAATGTTTCTATACAAATAAAAGAATATATCTGTATATAAATTTAAAATTCACAATTAATTAGTCCAAAATTCACTTACTCTAAACAATTCAGTATAATTTTTGTCTGATATAGTGATATTTTCTCGGACACAAGCAACACAGAGGAAGTTATTTTCTTATCAGCTCAAGTCATTTTCTTTCATTCATGGCACATTTTCTTTCATTGGACACTACACACAAGTACACATATATGTAATCTTAGTTGCTAAGTATAATCTTAGTTGCTAAGTATGCTTGCATAACAAGAGCTGGTGGAGCCTTTATCAACTTAATTGCCAATAATAATAATAATAATAATAATAATAATAATAATAAATATTTTCCACATACAAATCATTTACACAATATAAGTTCAAACAAATCTCTTTAACCTAATTCACCTCCCACACCACTATCTAACAAACTTTTTAATCAACGCACGAATATATATAACTGCCTTTTTTTGAAAGAATTTTGTTTTCTTTTTCGAATTTCCTCAACATTTTCGATCTACGTTCTCTTCGTGATTTCCTTCTTCTCTATGTTTTTGAAATCAAGTTCTGAAATCAGTTCTGAACAGTTATCTCCACTACAAGAATTTGATAAATTAGCGACGGATTTTTGTGAGAAATATTTTTTGTCACTAATCCGTCACTAACTTGCGAGAAATTAGTGAGGTATTAACGACAAAATTAATGAGTGGTCACAAAATATCCGAACTTGAGAAAAGCGAATGATTAGCGAGAGATTCACGAGTAAGTTTGTTTCTCGCAAATTGACTTTTGTAGCTAAAAAAAGAGCGAGAAAAATTTTCTCGCTAATTTGTCACAAATTAATTAGCGAGTGACAATATTCTAACAAATCAGTCACTTAGGGATTCAATCGAATAAAAGTAAAGTAGTGAGGGATATTATTGTCACTATTTCGTCGTAATTGTTTGATATACAATTAGCGAGAAATAATTCACACACTAGTTCGTCGCTAAATAAACTTTGTGCAAAAAGTCTAATTAGTAAGGAATAATGTTACTAGCTAATCCATCACAAAGACTTGAAATACATTTTGCGAAGGAAAATTTCCTAGCTAATTTGTCACCAAAATTTTTATTTTTAGCGAGCAACTAGTTTCTCGCTAATTTATCGCATAATATTGTCAAATTCAAAATTAGGATAGCGACAGAAAATAGTCGTCGCTAACTCGTCGCAATGTATAAATCATTCAACTAGGGAAGTGTTCCTTGCTAATTAGTCGCTAAAGTAGAAATACGGATATTGAGCACCTAGGACCTAAGTAGCGAGAAATTTGCGACCGTTTAACAACTGACATACTTTCTTCACTGATTTCAAGTTGCTGATTAGCGGGATAAATATATTTCTCGCTAAGTTGTCACAAGTTTAGTTTAGCGAGCGACTTGACAACTGCAATTTCGCTGCAAAGCAAAAGCTATATCATATCTATTTTGTAGCAAATTACTCGCTAATCTTGTTGGAAATTTGTCGCAGAGTTATAACAAATCCAAAACTAACCGAGAAAATGTTAGAAGTAAGTGGTCTTGAGTCACTAATCAAAAGCTTATTTAGTGAGGAATTAGCGACTGCTTAACAACCGATAGACTTTACATCAACTAAAAGTATAAACATGAATCACTTGAGAGTTTAAAATATAAACATGAATCACTAATTATAGACAAATTTATCATAAAAATTTTAATGAATCACTAATTTAAGTACTAACTCAAAAAAATGCTACTACAACGTTTGTCCAATAGCAAAAACTATGAGACACATAATATTATTTAGTGATGCAAAATAAATTTTAACATCATTACAGTAACTAGGGAATAAACCCTTGATGATAACAAGATTATCAAATTAAAATTTAATAATGTATAAAATATTATAAACATAAACACCAACAAAAATAACAAAATAAAAGTACACCAGGCATGTTAACCATAAAAAATATTTATGCAATTTTAATGGACAAAATTTTTATTATATCGTTAATTTATCATAATAATTTTAAAAAAATATAATTAGAATCTTTAAAAATTACTGGGCGACATTCAAAACTTTCATAAAATTGAATACACAATAGAATCATATCATTTTAAAAATATTATTTGTATATTTCAGTATAACTTAGAATAAAAATTTGCTCTATTAAATATATATTTAACCTCATATATTACCTAAAACTTCAAACTTTGACAATCTTATATGAGTTTAGGCAACAGAAAATTCTAGAAAAAGACACGACATCTTTAAAAATTACGTTTATTTTTCAAAACACAAACCTCAATTGAAAAGTTGTATACATATTCTTTGTTCACCCTTGATTTCACTATCTAAAATAATATGAAATAATTAATGAATTCTACCCGAGTACCTAACCATACAATTATTGGCACATGTAAAAAAAGAAATCTATATCATAATATTTTAATATTCCTATGCGAGTGCAGAAATTAGACACCATGTCCGAGCATCCCACAATTGTACTCGAAATTTTCAAGAGAATACAACAGTGCTTCAAACTACACTGCCTTCTACAAGGACATGTACACACTGTAATGCACGTCTGTTTCACCATGAAACATTTGACATGTGTTGCAATGGAGGAAAAGTCTCTTTGCCTCAAGTAAATGCTCCTCAAGAATTACTAAACATCTTCTTAGACTCTTCTGCAGAAAGAAACCATTTCAGGAAACACATTCGTGGTTACAATCATGTTTTTTCATTCACTTCGTGTGGTGTACACATAGACGAACAATTAGCTTCAGCAAATCATGGTATATATACATTCCATGCTCAAGGATCAATGTACCACAGTATAGGAGGATTCATCCGGATCAGGGGACGCGGCCACGCTTTTTGCAACTATATATATACGATACCGATCACGAGTTACAAAATAGAATGCTGGAAAACACACAACTGCATGAAAGTTTAGTTTTGAAGCTACAACAATTGTTGCACCGATATAATCCTTTTATCCATGTATTCCGCCAGTTTACACAACGACTAGATGTGCAAGAGTGTAGTTTGGTGATCAGAGAGCGACCTGCTAATTAACCACAATACAGTCTCCCAACTGCTTCACAAGTAGTAGCCATAATAGTCGGTGATGATATTGAAACAATGGTGCGCGGACGAGATATCAAGGTTCAAACTCATGCTGGTAACCTCAGAAGGATTCAAGAGTTTGTTGGGTATTACGATCCACTACAATATCCTCTTCTTTTTCCATTTGGAACCCATGGATGGGATATAAATACTCGAGCTCAACGTGGAAACAAAGTATCATGCCGGACATAGTATAGCTATATGCTCCAGGTACAAACTCCTATATTTGTTACATTAGTTATAGACTTCCGTAGATGATAGTTTGTACCAATACATCATTTCACAATTTCTAACAATTTTCTATAATCCTCAATATTCGTAGATCCGCCCCAATGATCACTCAACAGTTTTGCAAGCGGGGCGACTTCTTCAACAATATGTTGTTGACAACTATGTGAAAATGGAAACAGGCAAGTTAAGATGGGTTCGACAAAGACAAAAGGAACTTCGAGCTGAACTGTATCAAGGTTTACAAGATGCTTTGCACACAGGAGAGAATAATACTGGTAATTATTCAACTTAATGGCCACATGATTCATCATTACGTGTTGCTGAATTTAAACTTTAGAACTAATAATACTTTTCTCTAAAATCGATTTTAGAAAATGTTGGCAGAAGAACGATATTACCATCATCGTTCGTGGGAAGTCATCGAGACATGACTCAACGGTACGAGGATGGCATGGCTATTGTTCTTAGAGAAGGCAAACCAGATATTTTTCTAATTATGACATGCAATCCATCATGGTCAGAAATAGCTTCAGAACTCAGTCCTACTCAAACTCCACAGGATCGTCCAGATCTAACAACTAGAATTTTCAAAGCCAAGTTCGAACAATTAAAGCAGGATGTTATTACCAAAGGTGTATTGGGAAAGGTGAAAAGTTATATTTATGTCACCGAGTTTCAAAAAAGAGGATTGCCACACGTACATATGTTGCTAATCTTAGAAAACAATGACGAGTTGAGTGATCCTGACCAATATGATAGTTTGGTCCGAGCAGAAATACCATGTAAAGAAACAGAACCACACTTACATGAGGCAGTGCTAAGGCATATGGTCCATGGTCCTTGCGGAACACAAAATCAATCTTCACCGTGCATGAAGAACGGTCAATGTAAACACAACTACCCAAAAAAGTTCGTACCAGAGACACGACGAGGTGATGACTCATACCCTCAATATAGGAGGCGATTCGATGCTCCAATCCCTATCAACCAAAATGTCACAATTGACAATAGATGGGTGGTTCCGTACAACTCTTGGCTACTACTGAAGTATGATTGTCATATCAATGTAGAGATATGTAGCAGTATCAAGAGCATAAAATATCTATACAAGTATTGCTATAAGGGACCAGACTGTGTGGCAATGGAGGTTCACAGAAGTTCTCATTATGATGAGGTGCAACAGTTTATTGATGCAAGATGGATTGCCGCTCCAGAGGCATGCTGGAGGATATTTCGATTCAACCTTTACCGAATGTACCCATCAATTAAAAGGTTGCAAGTTCATTTGCCAAATCAGCATCAAGTGAGCTTTTATGAGCACCAAACTATTTCTGAAATAGTTAATAATGACTATTTCTCAAGAACAATGCTCACTGAATTCTTTGCACTTAATCGGGCCGATGACCAACAATCTAGGCATCTTTTGTACAGGAAAATCCCAGAATATTACAGTTGGCACAGCAAGGAAAAAGAATGGTGTCGGCGCAGGTCACAAAAGAGAGCTATCGATCGGATCTATACCGTGTCGCCAATAGAAGGTGAAAAATTCTATTTGCGTATTCTATTGTCAAATGTAAGGGCCCAACTGGTTGGGATGATTTGCTAACAGTCGATGGTGTCCAATATTCATCCTTCAAGCAATCTGCTCAGCATCAAAGACTATTGGAGAGTGATAGTAGTACAAGATCATGTTTGGTTGAGGCATCCATTTTAAGAATGCCATGTGCTTTAAGAAGGTTGTTTGCCACCATTTTAATTTTTTGTGAGCCAACAGATGTAAGTAGTCTGTGGGACGAGTTTCTTTCATATATGGTGGATGATTACGCATCAACAGGCACTACAACCTCCAATGGGTTGATAAATCGTTTGCTTAGTGATTTCAATGACATCCTCCTACAGCATGGAAAACATATTGCACAATACGATTTACCAGCTCTAATCTCGAACAACGACAACGACAACTTCATGCCTATAATTATTCAAGAAGAAATGTCCATCGAAGTTCCTCAAGAAGACCTGTGTTCTATAGAAAGATTGAATCATGACCAGTCTGCAGCTTTCAGGTGCATTATGAATACAATTGATCGAAGAAAAAATGGAGTGTTCTTCATTGATGGACCAGGAGGATCAGGTAAGACATTTCTTTACAGAGCTATAATTGCATACTTAAGAAGTAAAGGGCATATTGTCTTGGTAACTGTATCCTCAGGAATAGCTGCAACTTTACTGCCTGGTGGTCGAACAGCTCATTCTAGATTTAAGATCCCAATCAATGCAGAGCCATCCTCCACGTGCAATATAAGTAAACAATCTAATCTCGCAAAACTGATTAGGCAGACAACAGCGATAATTTGGGATGAAGCGCCAATGGCTAATAAAGAGACAATGGAATCATTGGACCGCACATTGCGAGACATCTTAGAAAACAATAATCCATTTGGAGGGAAGGTGATGGTTATGGGAGGGATTTTCGCCAAGTACTACCTGTTGTGCCAAAAGGAAGTAAGTCGCAAATGATTTCAGCTTCTATTGTTAAATCACATTTGTGGGCATTCACCAAAATTCTCCACTTACGACAAAATATGCGATCTCTTAATGATCGTGATTTTGCGGAGTATCTTATGCGCATAGGGGATGGGATTGAACCTACCATATGTGAAGACTTGGTACAAATAGAAGAATACATGGCAATACCATGTGAAGGTGAAGCATCATTACACAAATTAATAGAAGAAATCTTTCCAAATTTGCAATATCATGGGTGGGATGCATCTTATATGGTGGAGAGAGCGATATTGACACCCAAGAATCATGATGTGTAACAGCTTAATGATATAGTCATCAACCAATTTTCGGGAGACGAATGGATTTTAGCATCCTTTGATGAAGTAGAAGGAGATACAAATAATATGTATCAACAAGAATATCTTAACTCGATCTCCACAAGTGGATTGCCACCTCATATGTTGAAGGTAAAAAAAGGTGCTCCTCTGATGTTACTGAGAAACATAGATCCTAAAGCAGACTTATGCAATGGTACAAGGTTACTGTGTCGAGAAACTTTTCGAAACATGTTAGACGTGAAAATCTTAACAGGCCATCACTCTGGAAAAAGAGCTTTTCTGCCTCGGATAAAACACAAAACAACTGAGAACTCAGGATTACCCTTTGTGCTTATTAGAAAGCAATTTCCTGTAAGGTTGAGTTTTGCCTTAACGATAAATAAATCACAAGAAAAAACTATCCCTAAGGTAGGGATCTATCTTCCTAAACATGTGTTCAGCCATGGTCAATTATACGTTGCTTTATCTCGAAGTGTTTCTCAGTCAACCACAAAATTCTTAGTCAAAGAAGGAACAGTAGATGGAAAAAGTGGACAATTCACAAGAAATGTGGTGTTCAAAGAAATTTTGTTACCTGCACCTCAGGTAATTTATGTGCTTGGCAAATACGTGAGCCTTTTTATAAGTATAATCCGTATATTATGTAATTTTATCATTAGATAATTTTATTCACTAATTTTAACAACTAATGACTAATATTTTTAACAAATAAATTGATATCAAGAGAGCTCATCAGCATATTAGAAGAGATAAGCGAAAGGAACTGGAACCTCTACTTTACCGAACAAGTATGCACCAACTACAATTTAGATAAATTATAAAAAATTATATCATACATCCTTAAAATATGTATCATTATTGGTTTTTTAAGAAATTATAGTTTGTAATGTTTATATTTACTTTGAAAAACTCTTCAAAATTTGATTTCTTTAAATGTTGCTATCAATTTTGTAATTTTAGCGATAAAATTATAGAAATTAAAATTTTAAAACCAATAAAAGGTAGAGGTATGTCTTATTTGGAATGTATCATTAATTAATTATAAAGTAATATATAAAACACTATTAAAATATATTGTGATATATATATGCAACAAATTACAGGAAACATAATTCCAATTGTTATGGAGTACATAGAAGGATGAGCAATCAATAGCATCAATGAGACCAATCAACAATAAAGTAAGGATTACAGCATTAATGATAATGACAACTGCACTGATGATACATATTTTGGTTTTAGTGTTAGTAATCAAACGTAAAATTGACTCAGGTTCATCCAATCAAAATTTATTCTATTGGTTAGGGAGGTACAGTTAAAGCAGACAAAACTCAATTATAGAAGTTGGTAAAAAGAGAAATATTGGATAAAAAAAATAAAAGGTAATGCAATAATTTTTTTTACATAATAAATATTTCCGTCTACTTCGTCCTTTATACCAATTATGTTAAAAATTTAACTCTTTTTTTTCAGCCATGAACTTAGAAGAACACAAATAACTCATTTCGATACAAAACAATATCATTACAGGTAATTGTTATTAAAATAAAAAAAATTCCTAACAACAAAATATGTAATATCATTTAATTTATATTTTGTCAATGATAAACAAGGATTAATGTCATTTTTTTTGTTCTTTCAAAAAGTTCAATGCAATCAATTTAATGGAATAAACCTGAAGCGCTTATATGGTTATTTTTATGGTAAACAAAATCTGACAATTTTTTAAGATGTAAGAAGTTATTGACAAAGAGATGTATGATGAATTACGAAAGATTTTTTTCAGGTACACAATCTTTGTATTTTCCTAATTATTTCATTAATACTCTTATTGTTTGATATTTAAAAACGAAAAAAATAAGCATATTCATTTCCTTTATCCTTCCGCTATTTGTAGGAAAATGAAGGCCTCTTCAGATTCAAAATCATATTTTGGCCTACCACTTAAAAAAGAAGAAGACAAACCTGCATATCCATGATATTATGGCAAAATTAATCTTTTGTAAATAACTAACATACATTTGGGTTTATAGATATAGATATACTCTTTTTAAATTAGGATAACATTTTTTTCGTTATTTCTTGAACTATGCATTTTTCTGATAATATTTACATGTATCTTTGTTGTGTGCTCTTATAATTTAGCATTTTAAATATTTTCTATAATAATTTTACTCTCAACAAAATTTTATCTAAATAAGACTACGTTAATTCTAAAATGATGAAAAAATACTTATCTGACAAATTTAAAAGGTAAATGGTATATTAACACCGACACTAAAATATATGATATAAATAAGATCACGTCAAAATTAAAATTAAAAACAGGTAATCTAATAAATTTGAAGAATGAATAATATATTGCCAAAATAAAATTAGTTTCTTCAAAACAATAGAAGAGCGGCTGAGCAGGCACTAACGTGCCTGTTGAGCCGCTAGTTATCATAACGTCTATTATTTGGACCTGTTCTATTATCATGTTTTTATCTCTATATTTTTCAAAAGGCAAAATATAAATACCTATGTTTGGCATGGGAGTTGTATCAACTCCCTTGTCAAATCATCTCGCGATGATTTGTACGCCTTCTAGCGAAGTGCCGTTGTATTTGTGCTCCGGTGACAACATAATTATTGATTTGTTAAATTCTCTCTTTCTTAATAAATGCATGTCAGAATCAAAAGACAGCAAGACGCAGAAAAAAGATCAGTAATAGATGTTTGTAAGTGGAGCACACTATTGCAGTAATTATTTTTGTATTGAATCTGGGTTTTCATTATTACTGTTATTTAAATGCGCTAAAAATTAGAAATTTAATGTTTGTCAACGGACAACACAATACTCGAACTCTTACCAAACCAGAACTCCCTGACTTTCGAACTCCTACCCGAGACCTGATTCTAGGTGGATGTTATAATACTCCCTAAATGTTTGGAGTTTTGAAACTCCTTTACATTATTAATATTGTAATGTGTATTTGGCACAGTATTCTAACACATATTCTATTAACAGAGCTTTTATTATATATTGATAACACCATCCAACAATTAATACCAACAAATTATATTTTTTTAAAAATTTAATACTAACATAAAATTATACTTTTAAATAAAAATCATAAAATAATCATAAAATATTAATCTCCCATCTTTACTTATTGAGCAACGATTTTTTTTAAATTAGTGTTTTATTAGTGTTAATTTGTTTATTGAAATAAAATTTAAAAATTATTGTTTCCATAACAATTTTTTTATTTTTATCTTTTAAGATTTATTTTGTTTTAGAATTTCATAAACTCATTACAGTAGATCTTACTAATATATTTTTATTTTTATTTAATATAATTTTGTTTACATAATTTAAAATTTAAAATTTAAAATTATAAAATTTTTAAATTAAAATTTAAATAAATATAATTTAATTAATAACTTAATTTAATTTAATAAAAATAAACGTATTCCTATTATTATATTTATATGATTAATTATATTTATTCGATTTTAAAAAAATAACTATTTAAAATTATTAATTATAAATTAAAAAATTAATATACTCATATTATTTTTAGTATAATTACGTTTATAATACTCTCTAATAGTTTGGTGAATCAACAGTATATAAAGTTTTTAATTATTTAATGAATTAATATTCCATATATTTTTATTTTTAAATTAGTTTTTTGCAATTAAAATTTCTATTATTTTCTTTATATTTATTTTACCTCTTCTGTTTGAAATTAAAAAATTCTTTATATTTATTTTATCTCATAGCTCTCTTTTTCAAATCTCACTTCTAACCAAATCTATCACCGCTATTTACCACCGTCACCGATGTCTTATTCAACGTTATATGTCCTTCATCATTTTCTATTCTTCTATTCTTGATATGTTTTTAAACTATCTTCAATTTTTGTCTCTATTTTAATTGTTCTAGTATTCTATTTTAAAATAATGTAAGAAATCAATTGAAAACTTTTAAATTATAAATACTTAACTACAAATGTAGTAAAATTATAAAAGCTGACAAAGTGATTTAACCTTAAAATAAATACTAAATAATGTATTTGGATCTATTAAAACCAAATACAAATTTCTTCTTTTAAATTGATAAAACAGCCTTGATTATATAACTAGTATTTTTGTCATTTTAAAATGATCTAAAAATGTATCGTAATTTTTTAAAATTCAATTTAAATTTTAACATTATAATTTAATTAAAAAACAATAATCTTAAAAGGATATTTTAGTCTTTTCAAGATTAATTTTAAATAGTATATTTTCATTCTTTTAATATGTAGGACAAATTTCTAATTTTTAAAGCATTTGAAAAGACCATTAATACTAAATAAATATTTTAGACTTTTAAATTTTAATGTTATTCTTTAAAAAAAGTACTTTTATCGTTTTAAAATATAATATAAATTTTTTATTTTTAAAATAATTAAATAACTCTAATCTTAAAAAAACATTTTACTATTTTTGTCTTTTTAAATTTTATTACAAATTTATTTTACTTTTTTGAAATTAAATTAAATTTTCTGTTACTTTTGAATGATATTTTAATCTTTTCATATTAACTCTAAAAAATACTCTTGTCTTTTTATTTTTTTATAATTTTATAATAATCTAATATCAAATCAAAATAATAATGGCCCAGATTTTTTTATCGCACAAAATCATGAAAAACCCCTAGCCGAAATTGATTTGTTTTTAGTATACTAATCCATTAGCCCAACACAAAAATAAATGCAAATAATAATGATAAAAACAAACAAAATACAACTTTGTTATTTATTTTGTTTAATCGGGTACTCTCTAAAGCTTTGGAGTACTAAAACTCCTGTTAAAAAATAAAAAAAAGTTAGCATTTATGATTGTTTTTTTATATTTTTATTTAAAATTTGTTTGGGCTATGATTAAAATTTTACATTGGATCCGTTAGATTTAAAAGGCCAGTTTGAACTTATTACACTTTTTGATTAATATTACCCATATTAGATTATTATAACATTTAAAAAAATTATTATAACATTATAATTAAAAAAATAAAAAGTTTAAAAGATTAAAAAATCAAAACATATTTTTAGTATTAATTTTAAAAGACTAAAGAATACCCTTTAATATTAAAATTATTTAATTTTAATTTTAATTTAATTAAAAAGACAAAAATATTCTTTTAGTATTAATATTATTTAAATGTATTAAAATAAAAAGACCAAACTATCATTTATTTTGTGGAAGCATATTAAAAGGGAAAAAAATTCTATGCCATTAATTTTTTATAAATATTTATGAATTTAACATTAATTTTAAAAATTTAAATTTATATGTATACTATATAACATAAAATAAATACTTCGTATAAAGATAATGAATTTAATTATTGTTTTTCTTTTTAATTTTAAAAAATTAATTATATTAAGCATTTTGTATCTTAATTTTACTGATTTATACTTAATTCATTCTATTATACTCAAAATTTATTTTTATTATACTATACATACTAAAACATATTTATATTGTGATTTTTTTATGTTCTGTATCTTCTTATTTAAACACCAATTCATAAAAATAAACATAAATATATAATAAAAAAATTATTTATTTAAGTATTATAAAGAGAATATTATTCACAAAAATAAAACTATTCTTAAAATTATTATTGAAATTTAAAGAAAAAATAAATATAATTTAAATAATTTATATACATAATTTAATTAAATAGATTTAACTCTCTAATATTTTTTAAAGAGGGGAAGATACAAGTTTGAGACAAAAATATCTTTTTAAAAAAAATCTAGAAATCACCACTAATTTTATTGAAAAAATAAAAAAATTTAAATTTAACAGAATATTTTTTTTAAAGTTTGGAACTCGATTTGAGCTAATTATCTTATATATTAAAAAAATAAAAATATATAATTTATATAACTTTTATATAACCTTAATCAAACTTTAACCATCATTTACATTTTTTTTATTCTTATTTTTTTTAGTTGTAAAATTTTTTTCCTTTTCTTATTTTTTTAGAAATTTAATTCTAATTCGATATTCAAATCAATACAAAATGATATGATCAGTCCGGATTTAGTAAGAAAAACATATTTACACTCTAATTTCATGAATTAAACATCAGAAGGAACAACTCTAGTTACAAATCTGATGATAATGTAACACTATTCTACTTTTTAATTTGTTATTACTTTTTTTAAATTATTTTTAAATTTAGTTTAACTATAAAAATCTAAAATTAAATTTAATTAAGCCAGTGAAGTTAAGTGGCTCCGAGGCGGTGACGCTACAATAAAAATAATGAATGAGATATAACGTTGAACGATGGATTTGGTTAGAAGTGAGATTTGAAAAAGAGAGCTATCAAGTAAAATAAATATAAATAATTTTTTAATTTAAAGCAAAAGAGGTAAAACAAGTATAAAGAAAATAATAGAAATTTCAGCTACAGAGAACTAATTTAAAAATAAAAATATATGAAGTATTGGTTCATTAAATAATTAAAAATTTTATACATTGTTAATTAACCAAACTATAAAAGAGTACCCTAAACATAATCGTATTAAAAACAATATGAGTATATTAATTTTTTTAATTTATAATTAACGATTTTAAATAGTTATTTTTTTAAATTGAATAAATATAATTAATCATATAAATATAATAATACGAATACGTTTATTTTTATTAAATTAAATTAAGTTATTAATTAATTATATTTATTTAAACTTTAATTTAAAAAATTTATAATTTTAAATTTTAAATTATGTGAATAAAACTAAATTAAATAAAAATAAAAATATACCAGTACAATTTAGATCGTATTATAATGAGTTTATAAAATTCTAAAACAAAATAAATCTTAAAAGATAAATATAAAAAAATTGTTATGGAAAATAATAATTTTTTATTTTATTTCAGTAAAAAAATTAACACTAATAAAACACTAATTAAAAAAAACATTGCTTAATAAATAAAGATAGAAGATTAATATTTTATAATTATTTTATAATTTTTATTTAAAAGTATAATTCTAAGTTAGTGTTAATTTTTTAGATATTAACCTTTTTAAAAAATATAATTTGTTGATATTAATTATTTAACGATGTTATCAATATATAATAAAAGCTCTATTAATTGAATACCTGTTAGAATACTGTGACAACACACATTACAATATTAATGTTGTAAAGGAGTTTTAAAACTCCAAACATTAGGAGAGTATTGTAATATCACACCCCAATGCAACCAGCAGAACACACCCCCCTCAGTTGTGGGGTTCCTGCAACGCTCTCCAATCCGGCATAGACACTGAGCACTACACGGTATTTTAAGTTGATGGCACTTACATTCGTTCCCTTCACAATAATTAACCTTGCATTTGCACTTTCGGGATACTCTAACATTCTTCGGTGGTGCCGGGGTGGATCTTTCCTGTTTCGACAGTTGCCGTGGCAGGCACAATTGGGGTGCAATCTAGCGCCATATCCCTGCAGGAGCAGCTAATGGCACAACTTCCTTGGCATATACACGTTTCTTTGCGATTAGGCCTCCTTCTGTTGTTTCTTCTTGGGCGATCAAGATTAACGGCCTCAGCCTCAACCTCATCAGCATGGTTGATGGCAGCATCAACCAAAATATCCAATTTCGACATTATTGCGTGCACCTAATAAGTTGAAGATATAGGTGAAGAACTATTTAGCTATATTAAGTCATGGTCAAGTAAGATTGAGAGAAAATGGAATATACATTTTTTGTAATTATATGGTTTACATAGATAATAAAGAATGAATCAATTTTCTAAAGAGAAAAAATATGCTTAATCAAATTTTAACTGAAAAATAAATTGTTTTATCATTTGTGAGATTTAAAACAGATAAAGACAAGAGAAAAAATTAGTTTTAGTTTATATAGTTTAGTACTCACTACGTACTTTTTAATACTGTATTCTAATTTTCAGTCTCGACTTTTAAAGAGCATAAATAGAGAATTCATTATATGCATATATGTATTTTTTAAAAAATAAAATTATGAAATGATAAATTAAATTTATGATTTATAATATCATTTAATTGATATATACCATTAATTATTTATTTTGTATTTTTTTAAATAAATATATTAATTTTACTGTAATTATATTTTTAAAAATTGTATATGTAGTTAATTTTTGTGATAAGATTATGACCCTAATGTTTGAAAATAAAAATGTAGCAAGAAGGAGAAAAGGAATTATAGTAAAAAATCCAATATATCAAGGATCAAGTTGTAATAATAATCAAAGTTTCTTTTTCTAATATATTTTTTTCTTGCATAAATAACAGTTAAAAACTGTGAAGGTGTAATTTAAACTTTTTAAATAAGTAACTAAATCTAATATTTTAACTGAGAGTTTGCTACTACTAGCATTTTTTCTGTAAACTATTTTTATATTTTTTTAAATACAACCAAACTACAATATTTTTATGTTTATTTAAGACATTGTAATATTTGATTATTTTACTATAATTATTTTGAGATTTTTCAATCAATACTTACTTTGTTATTTTTTTAAATTTAAAATAATAAATTATATTACTTCTTTATTTATGTATAAAATTATTTTTATTTTAGATTTTTTACATATTCAAATTACAACTTTATTATTATGTTTATATTTCACATAAGTTTGAGGATAATATTTTTTTTTTCGGCGACATAACGTACTTATGAATAGATAAATTTAATTTTAAAAAATAATTTTTGATTACATACTCACATTTCATCTCTATAAGAATATTGCATAAATAATAGAAAATAAGTAGATAATATACATGCTAATTTAGATAATCAAAATAAAATAAAATAAGTAAGAAAAATATAATTTAATTTTAAAATTCCTTAATTAATTTTTTACGCTACTTTCATTTTAAATAATTTTTTTATATTTTTATATTAACTTATAACTTTAAATATAAAATTATAAAAAAGTAAATTTATTTAGAATGAAAGTAATGTGATTAAGTGTAATTTACTTAGATATGATTAAAAAATAATTGAATACTATATACATTAAAAAAATTAATATTATTGAAGGATAAAACTAAAATTTATTTTTATGTATCGTTTTTGTCCCCAACATTTTCATCCTATTTAAGTTCCTAACATTTCAAAATCATCTTAATTTTGTCCCGCCGTCAATTCTGTTAACGAATTTCTATCGGCAGGATAATATTGAGTCAACGTGAGGGACTTAAATAGAATGATCGAAACGTTAGGGACAACTTTGGAACTTACCCCAAACTTTTGGGACAAAATGATACTTTACTAAAAAAAATATGAAACTTTCAAGATAAAATAAAAAGATGTGACATTATATGCGTTAGATAATTTAAAAAATATTTATTATAAAGGAAGTTAAAAATATTCTGACCTAAAAAAATTATTTAATAAAATTAAGAGAGAGAGAGTTAAAATTTTGTAACTAATAAAAAAAATCACCACCGTCAACCTATTAAATTTGAGTAATATCAAGTGATAATTAAGAAATAAACCAGAATGATAAATTTAAAAGTTTTTTTTATTTTCTTTTATATAGTGTTTTACTTTAAGTAATTACTTTTTATGGATAGTATTTAAATAACAAATAAAATAGTGAGAAGATTTGCATTAGTTATGAAAACTAATATCATTCTTATAGTACGATCACATTATTTCAAAACATACAACATGAAATAATAAAATATAGTTTAATTAATGTGCACAATAAAACAAATATAAAACTTATATAATAGCAGTCAAATATGAAAAGTAGTGACAATCTTCTATTCTAAAGTATTATATTAAATTGTAATTTAAATTTATAATTATTAGTTAAAAATTTACAATAATATACTATTTTTATTATATCAGTTAAAAATAATACATTTTGATACTATTTTTTATTTAAGGCTACTAACATTAAATTTTGATAATTTGAACAAAAACTTTTAATATTTTATGTCTTAATTTTTTTTAATTGATCAATAAAATTACTTAACACGCACATCAAGAAAAAAATTATTATTTTTATACATATAGATATTTAAAAGACAAAAATAAATTCTTTTAATAACATTTTAACAACTCATAAAAGTTAACAGAACCAATGATTATAGATCAAAGTGATAGATAAGATATAAAATTGTAATATGGTACTTGATGATAATTAAAGAGAAGGTGAGAGGAGAAAAAAAATGAAAAAAAAAACAAGACAATATAACAATTACGGTAAAATAATAACAGTCATGTATATAGAAAATAATAATAAGAGAAAATAATAGTGTGATACAATAAAAAAACATAATAAAAGTATAAATAAATAATTTTAAAAAAATAATAAAATTATAGATAATTTAAAAATTAAATATAAAATTTAGAATATACATAAAGATAAAAATACTTTGAATATAATATTTTATCTTTACTTTAAATTAAACATTGTTAAAAAATAAATAAATAAACTTATATAATATTTATAAATAATTAATTTATAAATATTTATCTTGATTTTATTATACATAATAATAATATAATAATTTTTTAATATCTTATTTAATTTAAATTTATAATTTTGTACATTTTAAAATTTAAATAACTTATAAATTTTTATATTTATTTTTAAATATTTGTTATTCTTAATTTTTAAATTATTTTATAAAATTTATAATTTTAAAAATAAAAATTTTACAAAACTATATGTGAGTAAATTTTTCAGTCCCTTTCCCCCCAAATTGTTTTTCAAGTAAACTGAGAAAAATTAATTTGATCTTTAAAAAAAAAAAAAAAAAAAACCAGCTCAACTCCGACACTCTAAAACCTCAAAAGGCAAAAATCCAAAACCCTAATTACCCGCCCCGCACCCATTCTCCTTCTTCCTCTTCTCTCCGAAATGGCTTCCGCAGCCTCTCCAAGAATACCCACCGAGACGGTGAAGAACGCCGTGGAGGCTCTCCTGAAGTGGCGAGATTCCAATTCCGAGTCTCACAAACCCAAACTCTTCGACGCCGACGAAGAATTCGTTTACTTAGTCGTCACTCTGAAAACCATCCCTCACAAATCCCGCGTTAACCCTTACAAGGTCCCTTTACCCCACTCTCTCCTCTCTCCCTTCAACGAAACTTGCCTCATCATCGACGACAGGTCCAAATCCAAACCCACTAAACAAGAAGCTCAAAAGAAGATCAAGGCCGATAACGTCGCCGTTTCCAAGGTCCTCAGGTTGTCGAAGCTGGCCTCCGATTACCGCCCTTTTGAGGCGAAGCGTAAGCTCTGTGATTCATATGATCTTTTTTTCGCTGATAAGAGAGTGGTGCCTTTGATGCCCAGGCTGTTGGGGAAGAAATTCTTTAAGAAGAAGAAGGTGCCGGTGCAGGTGGACTTGACTAAGAAGAATTGGAAGGAGCAGGTGGATAAGGCGTGTTCGTCGGCGCTTCTGTTTCTTGGAACGGGGACTTGTTGTGTTGTGAAGGTTGCCAAGGTTTCCATGGAGAGCGAGCAGATTGTTGAGAATATGATGGCTGCCATTGAGGGGGTTGTTGAGGTTGTGCCGAAGAAGTGGGCGAATGTGAGGTCCTTGCATGTTAAGCTTTACGAGTCGCTGGCGCTGCCTGTTTTCCAGGCTGTTCCGGAGGTGAAGTTGAGGATTGAGGGAAGTAAGGTTGAGGAGGCTGAGAAAGAGAAGCAGAAGATGGAGGAGGAGGAAGAGGGCGAAGACCATAGTGGCGCGAAGGCGGTGAAGAAGAAGAAGAAGGGGAGGATTCATGAAGTTAGATATATGGATAGCGAAGTTGGTGAGGATAATGTTGAAGATGTGGCAGGTAGTGAAGATGATGGTGGTGGTGTTGTTATGGAGGAAGATTTAAAGGATGCTGGAAAAGGTAGTGGAGAATTGGCGAATAAGAAGAGGAAGAAAGGGGCATTGAGTGAGTTGAGCAGTGTCAAAGAATTGAAAAAATCTGTTAAGAGAAGTGGTAAACAGGATAAATCTGCGAAAGTGATGAAGGAAAATTCCATCAAGAAGAGTCAGAATAGTGAATTATCTGTTGAGGATGGAGATTCAGGAAAAAAGGGGAAGAATATCAAGAAGAAACTATCTCAATTGCAGTCAGAAGAAGCTGATTTGAAAAAGAAAGTGAGGGCCAAGAAAAGTAAGAAGGCTGCTTAAGGTTATTGTTAGGATTTACTGTTAGATTTCACTGCTTGATTTAACTCTTGGTGGCTGCCATGTGTTGTTTTCATTTGTTGAGTCCTCTGGCAGATTTTGTATCAAGCATAATTTGTTTTGTTATTCTTTTTGCGTTCTGTTTTGATCATTTTATAACTTGCTATTGCTACTATCCAATATTCCTATAATTGAGCTTTAGATTGATTTGTGAGAAGGAGAATCAAAATATTGTTTTCTCAGTTCAGAAAACTCTTTTAAGTTGTTTAGATTTCATATTGTCAGATAACTCCATAGAAATTATGAGATGAATGGTCCCTTACTTTAAAGTAAAAGGCTTATCAAAGTTTAGCTTGAAATTCTACTACCTCCTATTTTGCCTAAGTATATCTCTGAAATTATTGTCTTCGATATCTTGCATATTGGCTTCTAGTTTTCATTTCTTGAGCTCCAAGAATATTGGAAAATGGAAAATCTATTACTCTTGCTGACTTCTTTTTACAGATTGAGAGGATTAAAGACTTCTTTTTAGTTCACACTATGCATATTATAATTTAGTAACTGCAAAATATAACAGTATAGGGTGGATTCTTCTTCTTGAAGCTAAATCTTATTTATCATGTCAATTGATTAATTATATGACAAATTAAAACTTTTTATTCCTATCATAAAGCATTAGATCATATGAGATTATTAATCTCTGCAACTGCTAGAACATACTAGTAATGTAGTAATACATCCAATTGAAATTGATATGGTATACCACATCAAATTCAAAACATTATTCTACTAAATAAACTAGCTATAATATGTCTAAATCAGTGATCAGAAGATTTCTCAAAACTGGTTTTGGATCTCCTTGTGTACTCTGCAACAAGTTGAGCAAAAGATGATGACTTATCCTCTAGCAATTTTGAAGGTGAATCATACTCTTCAATTAGTCCTGCATTAAATAAAGATACAAAATGGAAAATCAAGTTATAATAAACATTTAGTGAATAATAAATAATAATAGGCATTTCTAAGTTCTTGCCTTGATGAAGAAGCAAGACCATATCACTGTCAATAACAGAAGTGATTCTATGTGCAATGGTTATGACTGTGGAGTCAGCGAAATGCAGCCTAAGAGTTTGTTGAATCAAATTGTCTGTGGCAGTATCAACTGATGCAGTCGCTTCGTCAAGCACCAATACCTTGCTCTTCTTTAGAAGCACCCTACCAAGGCACACCAATTGCCTCTGTCCCATGCTCCAATTCTCGCCGTTTTCGCTAACTGCAGCATCAAGTTTTGCCTTAGCAATAAGTTCAGAGGTTACTATATCACTATATTCATATAGAGTAATCAAAATTTTCCTAGTTATAAACTAGGAGGATATGTAATTATTGATTCAAGAAAAATAGAATGCGAACCTGGAGAGTCCAACTTTCCTTCTTTTCTTCTAACTTCATCACCAAGTTGACACTTTTCAAGGGCCTATATATATGAGAATGTAAATGTGTGAATATTCTTGAGTCAGAAGAACAATTATAAGTCAAATATTTGGAATTTTGGATAATGAATCTGTTTAACAAACCAACCTCCCAAATTTGTTCATCAGTGTACTCCTCTAGGGGATCCAGATTGTTTCTCACTGTCCCTTCAAACATGGTTGGATCCTGAGGAATAATGCTTAATCTAGACCTCAAATCATGAAGTCCTATTGAAGAGATGTTGATGCCATCAATCACAACCTCTCCAGCAGCTGGTTCAATGATTCGGAAGAGAGTTTGTATGAGAGTTGTTTTGCCACTTCCTGTTCTACCAACAATGCCAGTTTTCAATCCTCCATGAAATGTGCATGTGAGGCCATGCAACACAAGTGGAAGGTGTGGAGCATAACGAACCTTCATCATGTTCAAAGAATCATTAGTCCATTACAAGTATCATAGCATAAACTCTCTAAGTACTAATCACTTTGGAAAAGTGAACTTTAAGAAGACAAAATCATAACATGAATTCAAAATTGTGTAAGATGTCAAACTAATTTCTATCTTCAATTACCTGCAAGTTGCATATATCAACTTCTCCATATGATGGCCAAGAAGGGCTTGGTCTATTTTCTTGCACAACAAGGGGAGGCTCACTAGGAATGGATGTATATTGAAGTATTCTTTCTACTGATATCATCTTATTCTCCAATTCACAAAGAAGTCGAATCACCATAGCGTTTAGTGAGTTCAAATTGAGTCCGTAGGTAACAGCTAAACCAGCAAGGCCTTCAATAAGAGAATCAAGAATAAGTAGAGCACTTAGTTCCTCATTATATATGCAGTGTTATTTTTTTTAGTTAAACAAATATCATGATTTGATTATTGTTTACCTGGATCTATGACTCCTTGAGGAACAACCATCAAGCATATCACAGAAAATGCAAATGTGATTGAAGACAATATATCCAAACGGAAGCATAACCATGCAGATGCACCAGAACTATTGAACTGTGGTCGCGAATATCCGTCGATTAGTTTCATATTCTTTTCCTGAAATCTAGACTGCTGATCAAAGCTTCTGATGGTTGATGTACCAGAAATTGTTTCAGAAAAGTTCTGAAGGATTGGTGCTTTGCATACTCCAACTAAGCGCGATAGCTCTCGAGCTGGTGGTAAGTAATATTGCTGCAACATTATAAGGTTGTAATGTTCTAGTTAAATATGATCCTATGATATCATGAAATATAGTCTAGCTTTTGGAAATTAGTTCAACTAATACCTGATACCAAATGCTGATTGCTATCACAGGTATAAAGACAATAAAAACTTGCCATGCAGATTGAGACATCACTGCTATAACTCCCAAAAGTTGGATCAAGAGAAAGGAAAATGAAGCAGCTAGATAAGGAATGTTTGTGTCTACTGCACTTTGATCAGTAGAAACCTGCATTAGAACAGAACAGCAAGAAACAAGAAGTGTCAAAGCCTCAAAGGCATTGTATTGCATAGTTTCTGCAAACAACAAAATAGATGAAGAAGACATACTCTATTTAGAATTCGGCCACTTGGAGTGGAATCAAAGAATGACATTGGTGCGCGAAAGATGCAGAAGTGCATCTTATTGCAGATTATGGTAGCTGTCTTATATACAGCAGTGGCAAGAAGTGTTGTCCTTGCAAGAATGCAGAAAGAACTTGCAATAGCCAAAGCAACATAGACAGCTATAAGAGTTGTTTCCAAAACAGGTGGCTCCACATCTTGTGAGATTGGTGCTGCCCAAGCCATCCAATAGTTGCTACCAATTTGGAGAACTTGGAAGAGAATATGAGCCAATAGTATGAAAGGAACAAGAGCACCTCCATATGCCATAGTGATAAATTGCCAATACACTGAAAATCCAACTCTACCTCTCTCTCTTTCTTCTTCTTGAACAAGTTGGCCTTTTGCCTCATCACCTTTGTTATCAATTTTACCATTTTGCTCATCTTTCTTTTCCTCTTCTTTCTCTCCACCCCGAGAAACAGGAACATCTAAATCTTGTTCCAAGGTACTTATTTCATTGGATACTATTCCTTCATCTATTGAATCAAGTGTAGACAAAGCTTTTTTATGTGCACCAACAAGTTCCATAAAATCAGTTCCATTGTTAAGAAGATCAGCATACTTTCCACATTGAGTAATCTTCCCATCTTTCATCACCTATACCAACAAGGCATAATAACATCATCTTATTAATTTTTTTTAATTGATGGCAGTTAACTATGATAAATACTCACCAATATAAGGTCAGCAGCAGGTAAGAACTCAACTTGATGAGTAACATAAATTACTGTCTTTGATCTTAAAAGGCCTAGTAAACATTCCTGTCATACACAAGAAATTGAAAATGTTAACTATTTAGCATTATACAAGTTCCATGATGTTGTCAAAACTAAAGAGATATACACAAAAAAGATATAAGACCCTAGATTATGTTACACATAATAAAGAGAATAATGAAAATTGAGTTACCTTAAAGATGTGTGATCCTGTATGAGCATCCACAGCACTGAAAGGATCATCAAACATGTATATATCAGCATCTTGATAAAGAGATCTAGCAATTTGTACCCTTTGTTTTTGTCCACCACTCAAATTTATCCCACGTTCCCCAATAATTGTTTGGTCACCAAATGGCAAAATTTCAAGATCCTTTTTCAAGGAACAGGCTTCAAGAACCTTCTCATACCTTTCCCTATCCATCTCTTTACCAAACAGTATATTATCCTCTATCTTTCCACTTTGTATCCATGGTGATTGAGCAACATAGGCCTTTGTTCCACACACTTTTAGAGTTCCTGAAACCTTTGGTACTTCTCCCAATATACAAGAAAGCAATGTAGATTTTCCTGATCCAACTGTCCCACAAACAGCAACCCTCATGCCATGAAAAACTTCAAGATTTATGTTCTTCAATGTTATATTTGGAGAGGATAGATCCCAAGAGAAGCTTCCATTGGTTACTTCAATTGCTTTATCTGAAGTACCGAAAGGTAGCTTCTCTACAACATCAGATTGCAAGTCATCGAGACGAAGGAATGACGAAATCCTATCAAGAGAAACCTTAGTTTGTAGTATAGCTGAAATTGTATTTGGAAGATTATATATGGGAACTTGAAGGATTCTGAATGTTGCAAGTGCAGACAAAATTTTCCCTGATTCAAGTGGAATCCCCATAAGAATACATGAACCAAAAGTAACAACAGATACAAAAGTAGGAGCAATCCAGAACACAAAAGCACTGATAGCTGAATTGTATACAGATTTCTTTAACCACCCTTCCTCAGTTTTCCTAAGCTCAGTTATCTTAGATAGAAACTTCATTTCCCATCCTTGTAGTTTGAGGATCTTCATGTTCCTTAGAATCTCAGATGTTGCCTTCATCCTTGTATCTTTCGAGTCCATGAAGTTCTTCTGAAAATTCTTTTGTAATTTTCCAAGAGGAACATTTACCAACATTACAATTATGGTTGCCACAAACGCAGCGATTGAAGCAAGACCGACATTTTTATACAAAAGCAACAAGGCTAAGGCAACTTGCAGAGCTACTCTCCACAAATCATGCATATACCAAGTGAAGTTGCCAATTCTTCCAGCATCAACTGCCATGAAATTGATCATTTCACCAGAAGTATGACCCTTCCTTGATTGACAAGAAAGGTTCAATGCTTTGTTATAGATCAGAGTTACAAGCAGTGCTTGGATTCTAATCCCAACTTGCTGCAACCTAAACAACCAATGCCTTTGTGAAAGGGACTCAACAAGTTTTGACAAGAAAAATGCAGAAACCAGAGCATAGCCCTGCTTTTCATTGACCCTTTGTCCAGCAAGGTATTGAACAAAAGCATCAATAAGATAAGGACCAACATAAGAAGCCAAAGTGTTCAACAATGCAAGAACTGCAGTGAAGAGAATCTCTCTCCATGCTGAGAGTACCAACAACTTCACCAGCTTAAGAGTGGTTATGTGGTTGATTTCACCACTACAATCTTTCTCAATTTTTTCTCTAAAAGTTGGAAAAGCTCCAAAAACACTATCATTTTTATCAAGTTGAGGAACATCCTCAGGGTCCAAGGTCTTCTTATTGCCAAGAGCAATAAGAGGGCCCACCCAAGAGAATGTAAGAATGCTGAAAATGCCAGCATTTGAGAAAGGGGTAACACAAACAGGTGCATTAACATTATTCAATAGTAATGGATCTTGAAGATCATCACTGACATGATCCTCTTCACACTCATTAATATTCTTCACAAAACACACCACATAACAAAAGAATAAACCCACAGAAGCTGATACAACATCAGAAACTAAGTACTGAGCTGGTAAAGCCACGTTCTTTTCATACAAAAGAACAATAATATCAACTACAAAGGAGTAACATGAAAAAAAGAAATAGAGAAGACACCAAGGTTTGATCAAGAAGAAGAAAAACCTCTTGTGCATGCAAACACTGATAAGACCCCAAGAAAGAGTTTTGATAGCTAAATCCAAAAGGGTAACAAGCTTTCCTTCTTCCTCTAAGAAGTAAGAACTATAGAGGCAGAGGACAAAGTTGAAAGCAGAAACACCCAAAGAACAAAACAAAGTCTTTCTTAACATAACTTTATTCTTGAGCTTCTTATGCTTGTTGGACTCATCACTAGCTTCTCCAACTGTGATCTTCTTCCAAAGCCAAGACACCAAAACCATAGCCACCAGTATGAGGTGGATGATGGCAGAGAATGCATGGAGGAAAATGGGTTGGAGTAGAAAGCTCATGTCAGAGTGAGTGAGGGAAAGGTACGAGGAAATTTGAGACATAATTAATGTTTGAGAAACATGATGTTTTTTGAGGTTATATTTATACATATAGTGAAGTGAGACTTGCTTAGAAGGTGTGTTGTGTTATGAAGTCAAAAAGTGAAGTGTGTTGTGTTGTGTATCAATCAAAGGAGTGGCTCTACTTGAATAAAATTACGTGATGATCAAGAAAGAAGAAAACGTGAGGTATATATATGGATATTGGATTGTAGGATAGCAGCAATTTCCTTTCTTTTTATATTAAAAACACATTTCCATTGTTAAAGACTTTGTAGTTTGACTTATATATTATAAAAGACTTATATGCCGGAGAACAAAAAAAAGAATTAACATAGACTTATTTGTTATCTATTCTTTATTATTTAAATACAAAATTGAGACATTAGTTTAAAATAAATTTATTTGTAAAGTAAGTAATTTGGTTCCTAAAATTAAAAATGACCAAAATTACATAGATTATTCATTATTGTATATTCATAATTTGAATAATTAAGAAAATTGAGTAGAATTAAAATAGGAACAACCCATTTCAATCTACAATGTGTTAGTCATTAGACACTAATTCTATGTATCTATTAGGCTTTTTTTTTTAATTTTATTCAAATATATTTATCATTAAAATATATTTATTATTAATAAAAATATTTTTATTTGATTTTTATAAATATTTAAAAAAATTTGCTGTTTATTTTAATAATTTTATAAAATTAAAAATGGTTAATTTAAGAATGAATGAATATAAAATAAATATAAAAATAATATTTAATTAAATATTTTAGATTATATATTAATTAAAAAATATAATATATAATTATCTAATATATTTTTAAAAAGGCGTAATATATAATAAGAAACAGCTTGGTCAGTAATAGCTAAACTACTTTTTGTTCCTCAAATTTTCGATTTGAATTTCATCTCACACAGAATTTTTAAATAAGCACAAATCTACACGCTGACGTAAAAAAAAAATTAAGGTGGTGAGAATTAAATAATATATTTTAAAAGAGTGATAATTTGATAAATAACTTTTAAAACAGTGATATTTTAATTAAAAAATTCTATCTATTAATTATATATATTATATTCTCTTAGATTAATCTAGTAATCATCTTTTTCATTAAAAAAGGAAAAATATTAATAATTATCCTTTATATTGTTTAAAAATAAAGAAAATGATTAAGAAATTGTATATTATTATAGAGTAAATGTATAGTGATGGTCCCAGCATAACTGAGAAAAAGAAGAGAAAGAACAGAGTCAAATACGTGTGTTGGAAATTTGAGTCCATTATTTGTTTAAAGTGTTTTGGCTGAATTACTGAATTCAAAGATTCCCGTAACAGAGGTGTGCATGCTCAGATTAAGATGGGTTAGAGCAGAATCTCATTCTAATATCTTATCGGATCTATTTTTTTAATTAATTTAAAATATTCAATTAACTAAGTTGATTCGAAATATATATGATTTTTTAAGTTTTATACAATAAATTAATAAAATATAATTTTAAAAAATAAATTTAATAAATATTATATGTATTTATATTAAAATAAATTATTTTATTTATTTTTAAAATAAATAAATAAAATAATATTATATAATATATAAAAATATTTTAATTAAAGTATGAAACATAATATTTTATTTTAATTTTATCATAAAATATATATTTTAATTATGTAATATAATTTTTGTTGAGGTGAATCGATTGATTCGAAATATAATTAAAATTTAACTAAAAAATATTATTGAATAAAATAATAAATTTAAACTTGGTAAAATATGTTTTGGGTTAGGAGTTAGGACTCGAATCTTACAACTTCCAACCCATAACATTATTATTATAGATTTGTTACACATATAAATTTTTTTGATATATAAATTTATATAAGTTGGTTTAAATTTAACAAAAATAACTCTAAACACATATTTTTTCAACTTTTGAATAGCGCAAACAGTTTTTCTCCCTCAATCAAAATTGCCACCCTCAAAATTCAAACAATGATCAAAATTTTTAAAAACCTTTTAAAAGCGTCACGAAAAGTGAAGGAAGTTTTAAAGTTGAATTCGAAAAGAATTATGAAAAAATAAAATAAGGAGATGAAGAAGAAGCAGAAGATGAGAAGGAGGAAAAGAAAAACTTTTGAATTATGCAGAAATTATCAGTACAAAAACACACAAAATTCTTAAATAATACACATAAATATCTTAGTTTTGCATTGAAATTTGCTGCAAATACATAAAAATATTTTTTTTAATATTACGTTTTTTTCTTCTTTTTTTATTTCTTTCTTTTTTAGTTGAATGAATGTAAGTTCATCATCTTTCAAATAATTTTGTAGCATTATGTGTTTCTTCTTCTTCTTTGTTTGATTTTTTTGTTTTTATCCTTGTTAAAAGAGTAAAACAAAAAGAAACTTGAAAAGGTAAAATAAGAAGAAAAAGATGAATAAGAAAAAAAAATGAAGATGATGATGAAAAAAAAGAAGAAGAAGCAAAAGATGAAGAGGAAGAAAAATTTTGAATTATGCAGAATTTATCAGTATACATACACCGAAAATCCTTAAACAATACATATAAATATCTTAGTTTTACACCTAAATTTGTTACAAATACACAAAAATATTTCCTTTAATGCAGAACTCTTATATTACATTCAATTCAAAATATCAACCATGAATAGCAATTTTCACAAAGAAAAATAACATTATTCACTTCATAGAATCATAAACTACTAACAAAAACATTAACTAGAATCGAACCACACTTCAGCCACTTGATTGGATTTAAAACAATAATCCACTTCACTCTGGTTCGATTAACAATTTGAACTTGAATAATTCATTATCTTTAACAACGAGCACTACAAGAATATGACCGATTAGCTACCACAAAAAGAGTTGTAAAATCATCGCTAATCTGACACAAAATATAATGTGACAAATTATCTATCGCCTAACAACCAATGCTTTTTTCGCTAATTACAAATATTAGTATTTTGCGTCACTAAATTATAATATGCATAGTGTGAACTAAAACTACAAGCTGCTACCAACTAATTAACTACCCCGGTTACTACAACTAGTCACTAAGAGTTAAATTAACAAACTTGTAAATACTTAGTCTCATCCCAATATATATATATATATATATATATATATATATATATATATATATATATATATATATATATATATATATATAGATAGATAGGGAGAAACTCAGCTCCAGTCGACTACAGGTGAAGTTGCTTCTAGATGGCTGACACGTGTTATTATATGGTTTAAAAAAATCGGTTTATTTTATATAAATGATTTATTTTAAAAATTCGGTTTGAATTGGATGAAGCAGTTACTTTTATTCCTTTCTTCTTTGTTTCGCACGTAAAATTCGTTCTCTTTCAATTCCTTTTTCAGAACTAATATGAAACTTTCAATTAGGTATGTTCCTTTTATTTATATTTCTTAATCAAATTTATTATTTTAAATGTATTTTTTAATTTATGTTTTTATTCATTCCACTGTGAATGATGAAAATTATTTAATAAATACGTACATATTTATGTCATCACACTATTTTGATGTTCAGAATCATAAATGCCAAGATAATTCATGGCAATTTTATGTGATGGAAGATAAAAATGTAATTATGGTATAACGTAGACTAGTTAATAGCATGAGCATTGTTGAAATTTTGGCATGATCTCTTTCATATTTGTTATATGTCTCTTTAGTTGGTGATGTTATAGTTTATTGTGATGATATGATGGTAGTTTAATTGTATGAGTTAGGTCCTTTTTATTTGGTTGAATTTTTTCTATAGTTATCCTATTCTTGATGACAATGTCAAAATAAATATTTTCATTAGTTAGTTCTTTTTTTTTTCTCTATTTTTGAATCAATTTTATTTTGAAAAAAATTATTAAAAATTTTTGTTGTAGACAAAATTAATAATATTATGTTCAATTATTTAAGGAGACCAAATTAATATTTTGATTAGATACTTTTGTTTTATTGAAAATAAATTCTAATTTCATTAAAAAATAAATTCTAGTTGATAAGTAAAAACACAAAAACGTGCATGACAGTGAAATCATAATTTCTAGATAAGTAAATTATAGTCTTATTATCTTAAAAAAATAATTTATTTATAGAATAATATTGAAAAATCAATAATAATTTGTATGAAAATAGTTTATTAGTAAAATAAAAGTTAATTGATTGATTACCATAAAATTTAATTTAACGAATAAATTTGCAATTGAACATATTTTTACAACTTAATTTAAAATCTGTTTACAGCTTAATTTAAAAGTAACTGAAAATGTAAGTTATGGGAAACAAAACAAAACTAATCAAGAAAATAGAAATAGAGACACACAAAAAAGGACAGATGATATCATTTATGCCATTCCTATAAAAAAAATCGTAAATTTTGTTTTTTTTTTAGAATACTAAATTTTACTTTTTCAAACAATTTGTATACATATATTTGACAAAAATTAAATAAAAAAAAGTTTCAAATAAATTTAAAGAAAAATTGGTGAATATGAATGAAGAGAAAGAACATATCAAATTTATCTGTAGGAATTTAGGAATAACACGCAGAAAACATTTAAATTATTTTAAAAGTAGTTATTTGATCTATTTAAACCGGTTTTTTTAAATAAACAATTTCTATAAAATAAATCGATTTTTTTTAAACCATACAGTAATACGTGTCAACGATCCAGAAACAAGTCAACTGCAGGTAGTTTCCACTATATATATATATTAGTGCGCTAGTCGTTAATAATCCTAGTATTTATAGAGATATATAGAATGTATGGAATATTTTTTATTGCATTTTGAATGTTAACATGAACAACAAAAAATAAATAAATAAATAAAATCTGGATATGAACAATGAACTTGATTAGGTGTTGAAGTAGTGTCCCTCGTGCGTGCTATAAAGCATGATTCTTGTAGCAACAACTGCAAATAAAAAAAATGCCATTTTAATTCTTAAATGTTAAGCTTAATTTGAATTGCATGATCAAGTTCGCAGAAAATTTATCTGCTTAACTAGCGTATCATCAAATGGTGATTCTGGTCATAATAGAAAATTTTTAGAAAATACTCCATTATTACTCACATTGACTTGGAAGTCATTGGTGAATGGTCAACACAAAATATATTAATGCGTCTAATTGAATTTGATCGTTTTACTAATTACATTTTTTTTAAGAAATTTTTCCTCTGGGAGATTTCAATCATTTCTGAAAAGTGGACTTAGATCTCATTGTATACTCTGCAACAAGTTGAGCAAAAGATGATGACTTATCCTCTAGCAATTTTGAAGGTGAATCATACTCCTCAATTAGTCCTGCATTAGATTAATTTACAATGAAAAATCAAAAATGGAAGATAAAAGAAAAAAGGTACAATAGAGTTTAACTAGGAATAATAGGCACTTCTTAGTTCTTACCTTGACGAAGAAGCAAGACCATATCGCTGTCAAGAACAGAAGTGATTCTATGCGCAATGGTTATGACTGTGGACTCAGTGAAATGCAGCCTAAGAGTTTGTTGAATTAAATTGTCCGTGGCAGTATCAACTGATGCAGTCGCTTCGTCGAGTACCAATACCTTGCTCTTCTTCAGAAGCACCCTACCTAGGCACACCAATTGCCTCTGTCCCATACTCCAATTTTCACCATTCTCACTAACTGCAATAAAGGTAATCAACTCATGGAGCTGAGTTAAATTTAAATGTAAAACTCAACTCATAAATTCTATTTGGTAATTAAATTTGGAAAATAGAGTCTGATATTATATGTTTCAAGAAAACTATAATACAAACCTGGAGAGTCCAGCTTTCCTTCTTTCTTTCTAACTTCATCACCAAGTTGACACTTATCAAGGGCCTATATAAAAAAAGTAATATAAATGTGTCAAAATAATACTCGAGTTAGAAAAATAATTTCATGTGTAATATTTTAGATAGTGAATCTGTTTAACTAAAACCAACTAACCTCCCAAATTTGTTCATCTGTGTACTCTTCTAGTGGATCCAGATTGTTTCTCACTGTCCCTTCAAACATGGTTGGATCCTGAGGAATAATGCTTAATCTAGACCTCAAATCATGAAGTCCTATTGAAGAGATGTTGATGCCATCAATCACAACTCCTCCAGCAGCTGGTTCAATGATTCGGAAAAGAGTTTGTATGAGAGTTGTTTTGCCACTTCCTGTTCTACCAACAATTCCAGTTCTCCATCCTCCGCGAAATGTGCATGTGAGGCCATGCAACACAAGTGGAAGGTGTGGAGCATAACTAACCTTCATCATGTTCAATGAACAATAAGTTCATTACAAATATCATAGCATAAGTTCTCTCTAAGTTCTAACCATTTTTACTGCATAAATTCAAAGGCATGTATGGTATCAAACAAATTAGTATCTTTAACTACCTGCAAGTCATGTATATTAACCTCGCCGTGTGAAGGCCAAGAAGGATCCGGTCGATTTTCTTCGACAACAAGGGGAGGCTCACTAGGAATGGAAGTATGCTGAAGTATTCTTTCCACTGATATAATATTGTTCTCCAAACTGCAAAGACTCCATATCACCCAAGCATTTATTGTGGTCAAATTTAGTCCATAGGTAACAGATAAACCAGCAAGGCCTTCAATGAGAGAATTAAGCAAAAGGGTGTAACAATTAGTTAGCAAAAGGGTAATTTTTTTATTGTTAAACAAGTCTCATACATTTGGATTATGTACCTGGATCTATGAATCCTTCTGGAATGGATATCAAGAATATCAAGGAAAATGCAAAGATGATAGAAGACAATATATCTAAACGGAAGCACAACCATTCTGATGCAGCAGCACTATTGAACTCTGGTCGCGAATATCTGTCGATCAGTTTCAAATTCTTTTCCTGAAATCTGGACTGCTGATCAAAGCTTCTGATGGTTGGTGTACCAGAAATTGTTTCAGAAAAGTTCTGAATGATTGGGGCTTTGCATACTCCAACTAAACGCGATAGTTCTCTAGCTGCTGGCAAATAATATTGCTGCAGCATTACAAGTATGAGCCAAATATGTTATGATCCAAAAAAAGAAGAATAATATAAAAGATTCAATTCTTGGTACATAATGTGTCTCTATTGTTATTATCATTAAGGTCTAATTAATACCTGATACCAAATGCTGATTGCAATCACAGGTATAAAGACAATAAAAACTTGCCATGCAGCTTGAGACATCACTGCTATAATTCCCACAAGTTGGATCAGTGGAAAAACAAATGAAGCAAACTGATAAGGAACCTCAGTGTCCACTGAACTTTGATCAGTAGAAGCCTACATGAGAAACAGAACAGAACAGACCAGTAAGAAACAAAAAATGTCAAAGGCATTCTATCGCATAGCTATCGAAATTGAAGCTAACTATATCACAAAATAGGAAAAACTGAATGGATTTGTGGATGAGCGTGACATACTCTATTAAGAATTCGGCCGCTTGGAGTGGAATCAAAGAATGCCATTGGAGCGCGAAAAATGCAGAAGTGCATCTTATTGAAGATTATGGTAGCTGTCTTGCATAGAGCAGTGGCAAATAATGTAGTCCTTGCAAGAATGCAGAAAGAACTTGCAACAGCCAAAGCAATATAGACTGCTATAAGAGTTGTTTCAGAAACAGGTGGCTCAACATCTTGTGAGATTGGTGTTGCCCAAGCCATCCAATAGTTGCTTCCAATTTGAAGAACTTGGAAGAGAGTATGAGCCAACAGAATGAAAGGAACAAGAGCACCTCCATATGCCATAGTAATATATTGCCAATACACTGAAAATCCAACTCTACCACTCTCTCTTTCTTCTTCTTGAACAAGTTGGCCTTTTGCCTCATCACCTTTGTTACCAGTTTTACCATTTTGCTCATCTTTCTTTTCCTCTTCTTCTTCTCCACCCTGAGAAATAGGAAAATCTGAATCTTGTTCCAAGGTACTTATTTCATTGGATATTATTCCTTCATCTGAATCAAGTGTAGACAAAGCTTTTTTATGTGCACCAACAAGTTCCATAAAATCAGTTCCATTGTTAAGCAGATCAGCATACTTTCCACATTGAGTAATCTTCCCATCTTTCATTACCTATACCAACAAGGCATAATAACATCATATTAATAAAAATCATTTTTTCAATTAATGGCAATTAACTATTATAAATACTCACCAATATAAGATCAGCAGCCGGTAAGAACTCAACTTGATGAGTAACATAAATCACTGTCTTTGATCTTAAAAGGCCTAGCAAACATTCCTGTCATACACAAAAGAAATTGAAAATGTCAATCATTTAGCATTGTTATACAAATGCCATGCAATTGAAAAAACTAAAAGCGATATACACAAAAAGATATATGACCCTAGATTATATTAGACACAAACAGAAGAGTGAAAATTGAGTTACCTTAAAGAGATGAGATCCTGTATGAGCATCCACAGCACTAAAAGGATCATCAAACAGATATATATCAGCATCTTGATATAAAGCACGTGCTATTTGAATCCTTTGTTTTTGTCCACCACTCAAATTTATCCCACGTTCACCTATAATTGTTTGGTCCCCAAATGATAAAATCTCAAGATCCTTCTTCAAGGAACAAGCTTCAAGAACCTTCTCATACTTTTCCTTATCCATCTCTTTACCAAACAGTATAGTATCCTCTATCTTTCCACTTTGTATCCATGGTGATTGAGCAACATAGGCCTTTGTTCCACACACTTTTAGAGTGCCTGAAACCTTCGGTACCTCTCCCAATATACAAGATAGCAATGTAGATTTTCCTGATCCAACTGTCCCACAAACAGCAACCCTCATGCCATGGAAAACTTCAAAATTTATGTTCTTCAATGTTGTATTTGGAGAAGATGAATCCCAAGAGAAGTTTCCATTAGTTACTTCGATTGCTTTATCATAAGTACCTAAAGGAAGCTTCTCTACAACATCAGATTTCAAGTCACCGAGACGAAGGAAAGAAGAAATCCTATCAAGAGAAACCTTAGTTTGTACTATAGCTGATATTGTTTCTGGAAGATTATATATGGCACCTTGAAGAATTCTAAATGTAGCAAGTGCTGATAAGATCTTCCCTGATTCAAGTGGAATCCCCATAACCATACATGTACCAAAAGTAACAACAGATACAAAAGACGGAGCAATCCAGAACACAAAAGCACTGATAGCTGAATTGTATACAGATTTCTTTAACCACCCTTCCTCAGCTTTCCTAAGCTCATTTATCTTAGATAGAAACTTCATTTCCCATCCTTGTAGTTTGAGGATCTTCATGTTCCTTAGAATCTCAGATGTTGCCTTCATTCTTGTGTCCTTTGAATCCATCAAGTTTTTCTGAAACTTCTGTTGCATTTTTCCCAAAGGAACATTTACCAACATGACGACAACAGTGGCCACAAACGCGGCAATTGAAGCAAGACCAACACTTTTATACAAAATCAACAAGGCTAAGACAATTTGCAGAGCTACCCTCCACAAATCATGCATATACCAAGTGAAGGTTCCAACTCTTTCAGCATCAACAGTCATGAAATTGATCATTTCACCAGAAGTATGACCCTGCTTTGATTGACATGAAAGGGTCAAGGCTTTGTTATAGATCATAGTCACAAGAAGTGCTTGGATTCTAATCCCAACTTGCTGCAACCTAAAGAACCAATGCCTTTGTGATAGGGACTGAACAAGGTTTGATAAGAAAAATGCAGAAACAAGAACATAGCCTTGATTCTCATAAACCCTTTGACCATCAAGGTATTGAACAAAAGCATCAATAAGATAAGGACCAACATAAGAAGCCAAGGCATTCAACAATGCAAGAAATGCAGTGAAGAGAATCTCTTTCCATGCTGATAGTACTAACAACTTCACCAGCTTAAGAGTGGTTATGTAATTAATTGCACCACAATCTTCTTCAACTTTTTCTCTGAAAGTTGGAAAAATTTCAACTACACTATCTCTTTTATCAAGTAGTGGAACATCCTCAAGGTCCAAGGTTTTCTTATTGCCAAGAGAAACAAGAGGGCCCACCCAAGAGAATGTTAGAATGCTGAAGATGCCAGCATTTGAGAAAGGGGTAACAGTGTCAGCCCCAGAGGCATTACTACAAACAGTTGCATTGCCATTATCCAATAGTAAAGGATCTTGAAGATCATCAATGATATGACCCTCTTCACACTCATCAATTTTCTTCACAAAACACACCACATAGCAAAAGAATAAACCCACAGAAGCTGAAATCACATCAGAAACTATGTCCTGAGCTGGTAAAGTCACGTGCTTTTCATAAAAATGAAGAACAAAGTCCACTACAAAGGAGTAACATGAAACAAAAAAGTAGAAAACACACCATGCTCTGAACATGAAAGAGAATCTTCTTCTATCATCACCTGAACTAAATAAGAGCAAGCTTTTGTGCAAGCAAACACTAATAACACCCCAAGCAAGAGTTTTTAGACCTAAATCCAAATGGGTCACGAGCTTTTCTTCTTCTTTTTCTTTTTCTCCTAAGAAGTAGTAACTATAGAGGCAGAGGATAAGGTTGAAAGCAGAAGTACCTAAAGAACAAAACAAAGTAGTCTTTCTTAACACAGCATTATTCAAAGGCTTCTGATGCTTGTTATTGGAGTCATCTCCAGTTTCTCCAACAGTGATGATCTTCTTCCAAAGCCATGAAACCAAAACTATAGCCAGCAGTAGGAGGTGGATGATGGCTGAGAATGCATGAAGAAAAATGGGTTGGAGAAGAAAGCTTATGTGAGAGTGCATGAGGGAAAGGTACGAGGAAACATAAGACATCATAGTTTAAGGAACATACATTGTGTAACGAAGTTATCAAAGAAAGTGATGGAAACTAATTAAGGTTGTTCCAAAGAAAAAAATGGTGAATCAACTTTAGAAAAGAGACGCTAAGAGAAGTGACAAGCACCTATTTTTCGCATGTTACACTATTTCTTCCATAAGGATTGTGATGTAGTTGAAAGAATTTCTAACTGAAATTCATTTTTTATTTTTTATTTCGAAATTTTTAATTTTAATTTGATTGGAAAAATATTTAAAAAGGACATATAACTCATGTATTTTTTATTATTTTTTCATTCTCATCTCTAATTAATAATAATAATAATACTAATATAAGTTTAAGGTATAATATTAAGTATATTAATCAGACATTATTTTTTTCTATAAAATAATTTTTGTCCATTCACGTACCTTTTTTTGTTAGAATTTTTATTCTAATTATGGTCCAATTTGTTAATATAGAGATTAGTTTGGGTGGTGTTATAATTATTAATTAATTATACTAGGAGTTGGTCTGATTTTTGATGAAAAAAATACAACTGTTCATAAATTTTATAAAATTTGGGTCTCTAATTTTAATTACATATAACAAACAAACACACTTTAATTTCATCTAAGTTTGTGATTTAGAATCGAAAATTTTCAAATTAAATCAAAGAATTTATTGATAATGACTGGTGGTACATAAATTACTGGTTTTATAAAATTTTTAACATTTTTCTCTTGTTATTATCATTTTGTTTTTTTTTTATTTTAGTTTGTGTAATTTTTATGCTAGAATGATTTTGTGGGAAAAGAAATGAAATAATAAAATTACGTTTATTGTTCATCGTTTATCATAACTTTTGGAAACAAATAGTAATTTGATAGAATGTTTTGAAAAGAATTTGTATAGGAAAATGGCTCAATAGGCATTTTAGAAATTAAAGTGGATTCATCTTAGTCTTCATATAATTAATTATTATGACTATTTTATTCCTATAAATTAGTTAATGTCAATTTTAATTTTTAAATAAATATATAAATTAAAGTATTTAAAGTAATACAATTTAGTAACTACCTGTGTCGAAAAATACGTAACAACCTTTGAATTTTAAACTGATTACTTCTCTTAATTTCTTGTTAGTAGAAGCATTTATTCATATACTTAAATTTTTGTTTTGCCATTTACATGGAATACTATCACTTCAGTGTTTTTTTTCTTTAATTTATACACCAATATGCTAAATGTTGGACTTACTCATTGTTTATTTAAATAAACTATAAACTTATATATATTTTATTTAATTCAATAGCTTGAGTATTTGTTTTGTGTTTTAATATTAAATTTTAAATAATTTTATTGATTACAGATTTTTTAAGAGTTATAAAAAATATTAATTTAATATTTAGAGTTGAGAAAAATAATTAAATCATTAAAGAACGTATTACTGTAATATATTGATATTTATTGGTATTAATATTATTTATATATTTACTAAAGAGCCCATTACTCAAACAAAGACCATATACACCCCTTAAAGACCCAACCAATAAGAAACCAAAAAAAAAAAAAAAGAGCCAACCAATAGTCCATGCTAATAAAATTAAAATGGTATTTTTATAAAAACATCTTCACATAAAGATATAGAAGATATTAATATTAAAATATATTTTTTATTTTTAAAGTTTGACAAAAATTTTAAAAATATTTTTAAATTTTATTTTATTTTGTTTTAATTTTATCCCAAAAATCTTTTATTTGTATCAATTATACTCATGACCGCTAATTTTTCAAAAATTTTAAGACTAATGTAATGATAATTTCATAAGAATAACCTTCTAATACAAACAAATCAAGTATAATTTTATACTTTTTTTGTTGAATTGGTCTTAAATTTTTTAAAAATTTAGCTATCGAGAATATATTTAATGCAAATCGAGAACTTTTGGAACAAAATTGAAACAAAATAAAACTTAAGAATATTTTTGAAACTTTTGCTAATTTCAAGGACAAAAAATATACTTTACCCTAAAAAAATAAAAAAATTAAATATATATAAATTTTTGTGCAACTTAAATTATATTTATTAAATTTTAAATTTTAAAAATTTTGTAAATTATAAAAGGATATTGAAGTATCACTCCTCCTACTAAATCTTAATACGCAGTGTGTGTAAGAAACAAGTGAAGGTTTAGAGTGGAATTATTATTTGATCATGAAAAAGTATACGGTATCAATATATTATTTGTCAACTTATTACTAATAATAATTAATTATTATATTTTAAACACATATATAAAAAGATATATTTAGGAAATACATATATAAAGACATTTCTATTAGACATAACTATAAAAAAGATATTTTTATTAGACACATCCACAAAGACATTTCCATTAAACACAATTATAAATAAGAGTTAGTAGAAATTGGCAAAAATATTGTTAGTAGAAATATTGTTGATAACATAGCAGAATTATTTGATCATATATTAGTAAAAGAAGGAAATGGAAAATTGTGTTATTGACCATAGCAAAGTTTAGCCTTATATGGAGCTTAATTACATAGATAACACACACTATGCTGGAATGAAAACAGCATCAAACAGAATTACTAACAGAATTATCTAACCAAACACACCGAGGCTAATTAACTATATGTAACTAATCATCCTAACTGCTAATTATATTGTTATTTTTTATGCATATTCTTGACAATAATGGGAATCAAACAGAGATCATTTCTTCTTCTTACAGTAGTCCCAAACAATTCGGTCATGTCAAGTTTTTCATTGTTCATTCCATTGGGAAGCTTCCAATCAAAATGGTAAAGCAATTGAGCAAGTGGCAACTCCATGTTTGGTGTAGCAAATACAATTCCGGGACAGATTCTTCTTCCAGCACCAAATGGAATAAGTTCAAAGTTTGTGCCTTTGTAATCAATTGAACTATCTAAAAATCTCTCTGGCATAAAACTCTCAGCATCAACCCAAAGCCTTGGATCTCTTCCAATTGCCCAATAATTGATCATGATCTTAGAATTTGCTGGAATATCATATTCCATGATTTTGCATGTCTCTCTGTTCCTTCTTGGAACTAAGAAAGGCAAAGATGGGTGTAATCTTAATGTCTCTTTGATGATAGACTTAAGGTATGTCAATTGGTGCAATTCTGATTCATCCACATATCCTTTGTTACCATAAACCCTTCTAACTTCAGATTGTGCTCTTTCCATCACTTTTGGTTTCTTTATCATCTCAGCCATTGCCCAATCCACAACCGCCGATGATGTTTCGCCACCACCAGCAAACATGTCCTACATGCAATGCAATTTAAACAGTTATTAAATCAATAATTACGCACTTATGTATATTTATATATTTTTAGGTGAAAACTCAGATAAAGTCGACTTCAGGTGAAGTTAGATGAAAATTTAATCAAATCAGTCAAATCATTTAACGACTCTCAAGTATTAATTAACTTCACGTGAAGTCAACTGCACCTGAGTTCCACCTAATCAAATTAAAATACATTTCTTTAAGAATAAATTTGAAGGAACAATAGTCACCAAAAAAAATTGAAGGAACAATAAAAAAAAACATAATAAATTTTAGATGTTTAATTTTTTATTTTTAAATTTTTTTTATTAACAATAAAACCGTTATCATAAAACGAAGTTTAACAATGAAAATTGAGATTAGAGTTTCTTTTTCTTTTATTTTTATCTTTTAGTAATAGAGAAAGGATAACCCTTAAGAAACCTAATAAATAAAATAGTTCAATATAGTAAGACCAGGGGTAAATTAAGTAGGACACATCCAAAGATATCATTTGATTTAATAGTGTGTGATTGAAATTCATTAATTCAATATCCACAAAAATCTTTGGCATCTTGTGTATACTAGCTACTGGTGTGTAGCTATGTGAGTCACACATATACAGATATTATTACTTATTAAAATTGATAATTAAAAATTATTAAGATAATTTAATATAATTGTCTAATTTTTTTAATAATTTTTAATTATTAATTTTATTTAAAAACATCTGTATATGACTTTTTTATTTTTTTATTTGTTTCCAAAATTTTTTTTATCTTATTATTTCTGTTTCTCTATTTTTGTATGAATTTTTTTATTACCTGAACAACTGCTTTGATGCAGTCATCATCCAAGGAGAATTCTGACTCCTTTTGAAACTTGAGAAGAATATCAACTAGATCTTCAACTTCTTCACAGTGATGACTACTTTTTCTATTCCTGTGATCATCTAAGATGTCTTGTAATATTTTATCAGTCTTTTTGTGAAGTTCTTCCATCCTGGCTTTGGTTGTACTCATCACTTGAAACACCCTAACAGAAGGATAGAGATCTGCTACACAATTTGTTCCTGCTAGTAGCAATAATTCCTCAATAGCTGATATATAAGCTTGCTGGTAACTACACCTCTTACCTATGTTACAAAAAAAGAAGTATTGGTTATTAGAAAATTGTATATTAAAAAATATATAAATATATTTAATATACTTAATTATATAGTATTGAATAATATGTATAATAATCATTATAACATTTAATTATATACTGTTAGTCCCTATAAATTTTTTAAATTTTTAATTAAATATTTATAATTTAAAAGTATATAATTGAATCTTTATATTATATGTTAGTTTGTACATTTTTTTTAAAGAGATACAATAATTTAAAAATATTCTTTTAAAAATATTTTATAATTCATTGTATGGTAAACAAAAAATGATACTTCTTAACAAAAAAATACTTAAAAAGATTTAATTAAAAAGTTTGAATTTAATATAAAAAAAATTCTTTTGGTATCCATGTTAGTCCTAACTCAGCAAATCAAAAACTAATCTATTGCAGATCAAAATTTTATTTAAGGGAGTTAATAAGTTGCTACATACACTACAAAATTTGAATTTCTAATACTTATTTAAGTGAACTAATAAATTAATTATTAGACCAATTCAATAAAAAATTAATAAAATTTTTTTAAACAGAAAAAAACTTTAATAAAAATTTAATAAAATTATAAAGATTACGAAACTAATTAAAGCTAATTATAATTACATACCAAATGCTGCCCTAGCTGCGATCCCATATGTCAATGAGAAAATCTTCTTGCTGAGATTAACAATGGACCCTTCACTTTCAGATATTGTTTTAATCATCTCCAAGACCTCTTCTTCTCTGATGAACCTAAAAGATTGAACACGCTTTGCTGTTAACAACTCCATGGTGCATATCTTCCTTAATTGTCTCCAATAGTCTCCATAGGCAGCAAAGGAAACGCTTCTTCCATTGTAAGTAATAATTCTAGCAAAAAGAGTTTCATGAGGCCTATCAATAAAGTTTAGATCTTGAGTCTTCATAATCTCTTGTGCCATTTCAGGTGAAGAAACTATGATGTTGGAGACTTCTCCTAGTTTAAGGTGCATTAAGGGTCCATATTTGGATGCTAAGTCTCTTAAGCATTGATGGGGTAATGGACCAACAAGTTGGTGGATATTTCCTATGAGTGGTAGTTTCCTTGGCCCGGGGGGTAAATTGGTCTTTTTATTAGAACTGAATTTGCTAATAACTGTTTTGAATAGCACAAAGAGAAAGACGAAGGTGGTGAGAATAAACAAAAGGTTTTGAAATTCCATGGGGTGTGGTAGAAAGGAAGAAGGAACGAACTAAAAGGAGAGAGACATATAAACTCAACAATGTATAAATAACATGTCTATGTATATATATATAGGAAATATTTTAAGTGCACCGAAAGTACCGATGTACTAGTTGTTTTAACCGTTGATTTGAATTATAAAAAATATATAATATATATATTAATTGAAATCAACGGTTAAAATAACTGATGCACCGGTACTTCCCGGTGCACTTGCAATGTTTCCATGTATATATATATATCACATGTTAATCCTTTTCTGTATTGAAATAAAAATGGTGAAAACTTATGTGCAGTCGACTTCACGTAAAGTTGATAGTTGAGAGCCGTTAGATGATTTGATTGATTTGACTAAATTTTCATCTAACAGCTCTCCGTTATCAAATTCACGTAAAGTCGACTACACTTGAGTTTTCACCAATAAAAATATAGATTTATAACATGTCTCTTTAGTGTCACTAATGGACAAAATAAAAACTAGTATTATACATACTGCCACTAATTATTAAAGTATTAAACTACAACCACGTCCATATTACAAATGTATATCCGAACCAAAAAAGGAAACAAGTTAAATAATTGCAACCACACATGCATGTTAAGGTTCACATCGGTGGATAGATGTTAGTCGATCACTGCCGTGAGATATAAATAATGTGTGTGATGCAGCTTCATCTATATATTGATGAATGATACTTTTATGGGCAATTCAAACTCGTCAATTTCTATACCATTTAATTAGTTTTTGTACAAGAAAGGTTAGTGTTTTCAATCTAACCATATGGTTTATATATAATTCACAACTACAAAATTTCACATTATTTTAAGCCCCATTTTAGATTCACTATGACAAAACACCAACCTAGCTATGATTTTAGCCACTGTTATAATTTTTTACAACAGTTATGAAAAGAATTTAGCGATGATTTTAGATTATTGCTGATAAAACTGCCACAAAATTATTTGACGCGATTTAAAAAATGTCTACTCGTTATTAAATTATAGTGGCTTTGAAGTTGATTTTTTGTTATATTTAATCACGGTTGTAAAATGTCACAATATATTTTAGGGCAATTTACGTAAATAAATTGTTACACCTTTCAAATTACGCAAACGCATTATTTCCAAAATGAAGACGCAAATACATTATTTTATGTATCTATAGAAACCGTTACTGGCAGTAGCGGTTTACACAAACACAGAATTCGCTGCTGCCAGCCGCGGATTACCTTGAAATGTGGCAGCATGAAAACCGCTCTAGCCTGTCGCAGTTTCTGTTTGATTTGAGTTGGTCATAAACCGCTATTGACATTAGCGGTTTACGTGTATTGGGACACGTGCGTAAACCGCTGCAGCAGCGGTTTACGTTAAGTATGGGTTGTGTTCTTTGCTGCTGATTTATATTTGAGGTTCTAAGTAAATGAATTTTTTTATTTGTGCAACTTTGTTGTCTTATGCCAAAAGCTAATGTAATGGCTAAGATTTAAAGATAATTTTTTAAGTACATATTAATTGATAAAATTTTATATTCTTATGATTTATTTTTATAAATTGAAAAAAGCAAAATTACTAATACCTATCAGAATAATTATACTTCTCTATCAACATAGATTTAATAAATATATAAAAATTTGTATTTTAAATTTTAAAATATAAAATTAATTTTATTTTAATTTTTAAATATTTAAATAAAATATAATTTTAACAAAAAGCTTCTACAATTACAGAAAATATATATCTCTTTAAAAAATAATAGAAAAAACGGCTTAATTTCACTTTATTCTTCTCGTGCGAGATAGATTAGTTGTGATTTCAAGGTGTGTATATTTTTGTGTTATAATAATCATAATAAATTCGTTTCAATGATATCAACTTCATCTAATTTGGGATCTCCACGTCCCATTTTAAGGAACTAAATATGAGAAAAGGGGTTTATTCTTAATCCATTGCTTTTTACTTATGCAAACCATATAGCTGATAGTAATGTTGAGAATGCAAATATTTTACTTGGACAAAGTTTCATGCTTGCTTCACCTCGATATTATGCAGCGGAAGATGGCCTATTTTATCAAAGTATTTGCTGATCGGATACTTAATATAGCGCGAATTCTATAGAGTCCTCAACTTAACTAGAATTGTTATGGTTTTTTAAGAAATTCTTACTAGAAAGTTCTTTTATGAGATTTTTTTTGAAAGTAGTATTTTTTGGTGACAAATCAAACTATTATTGAGTCGATGAAATGTGAAAACTGAAAAGTGATTCATATTGATCTTAATACTGTTAAACTTGCTTAATAAATTATCCTCCTCAAAATTTTAAGTGCACCAAATAGCTCATACCAAAATTAAGCAGGCACTAGCTATAACTTTTATTTTCCCATTACATTAGCTTTTGGCATAAGACAACAAAGTTGCACAAATAAAAAAAATTCATTTAGTTAGAACTTCAAATGCAAATCAACAGCAAAGAACACAACCCATACTTAATGTAAACCGCTGCTGCCTCTAGCGGTTTACACACGTGTCCCAATACACATAAACTGCTACTGCCAGTAGCGGTTTATGACCAGCTCAAATCAAGCAAAAATCGCGACAGGCTACAGTGGTTTCCATGCTGCCACATTTTAACATAATCTGCGGTTGGCAGCAGCGGATTTTGTATTTGTGTAAACCGCTACTACCAGTAGCAGTTTCTATAAATACATGAAACAATGCATTTGCGTCTTTATTTTGAAAACAATATATTTACGTAATTTTAAAAGTGTAACAATTTATTTACGTAAATTGTCCTATATTTTATTTGACGTAGTAATCATGAAGTCAATTAATAAACACCTAATTTTGTTTTTCAAAGATATAATTAAAATCTTATGCTAACAAGGCTCCTAAAGACATTTATGTTTTTTTTTTTTTTTAAAAAAACTTAAATGTTTTTTAATTAATAGATTATAATAATATATAGAAAACTTTAAAATTTTATCTTTTTAACAAAAAACATATAAATTAAACACCATTATATAATATGGTTATTAATAATGTAAATTTACAATGGGGTGAGGAGTAGGCAAACGATCAAACAAGGGTGATGATAAGTAGAGCACGCATAATAAAACCACACTTAAAAAAAAAGAGCATATACTAAGATCACTCATTTAATTTTCTCATTCTAGGGATAATCTTTTTTTAATTGTTAAGGTTGATGATGAATAATGGGAATCAAGCAGAGATCATTTCTTCTTGTCATAGCCATTCCAAACAACTCAGTCATATCAAGTTCCTCATTCTTGATTTCATTGGGAAGCTTCCAATCAAAATGATAAAGCAATTGAGCAAGTAGCAACTCCATGTTTGGTGTAGCAAATGCAATCCCGGGACACATTCTTCTTCCACCACCAAATGGAATAAACTCGAAGTTTGTGCCTCTATTTTCAATTGAATAATTATCAACAAACCTCTCAGGCTTAAATTCTATGGCATCAACCCAATACCTTGGATCTCTTCCAATTGCCCAAGCATTGATCATGATTCTAGAATTAGCTGGAATTTGGTACCCTTTGATTTGGCACGGTTCTCTGTTCTGTCTTGGAATTAACAATGGCACAGGTGGATGTAACCTTAAGGTTTCTTTGATGATACACTTAAGGTATATCAATTGGTGCAATTCTGATTCATCCACATACCCTTTGCTACCATAAACCCTTCTAACCTCAGATTGTGCTCTTTCCATCATTTTTGGTTTCTTTATCATTTCAGCCATTGTCCATTCCACAACTGCTGAAGATGTTTTTCCACCACCAGTAAACATATCCTGTAAATTTATTAATTATTATAATAAAAGTTTTGCAAATTGATTAATTATTATAAAGATTTTCGCTAACTAACAAGTGTCTTAAAAATGCTAATTGATGTACATAAATACTAATGTGCTTCAGCCTCCAGCAAAAATAAGTAAGTGCAGCGTTTTTTTTAACTTTAAAGCATAAATTTAAACCCTAAACTCTAAATTTTAAATTTTAAATTTTTAAATTATAAATTATAAATTGTAAATTATAAATTCTAGTATAAACTATTGATATAAAATATAATAAATAAAGAATTAAGATTTATTTAATTAATAAAAAATATAATATTTATTATTTAATAAAAAGCATTTAAGAATAAACCATTAATTTACTTATTAATAAAAATAACTAAATATTTGTAACGTATTTTTAAGACAAAATATAAAAATTTTACTAAAAAGGACTAAACAATAGTCCCAAGCAATTAATGATTCTTCACGTAAGATATATATTATTATAATAGGCTGCATTTGTTTTTGTAAATACAGGATATGATATGACACTAAAATAGAGACACTAAAAATTATTTTTTATATATTGTGTTTGAATACAATAAACAAGATACTAATGTAATGTCTAATATTATATTTAAATAAATATAAATTAAATTAAAATATAATATAAAATTACTAAAATAGACCTATCTAATAAAATAGATAGAATTTTTTACATAATAAAAAGGAACAATAGGAGAATAATAAAAAATAATTATGAACAGAAAAGGAAAAAATATTTATTAAAAATTCTGTGTCCACCTTCCTATTTCCGTGTCCGTCAGTATCTTTCATAAACACAAAAATAAAAAAAGTATCCCAGAGATATTGTATCTAATGTCCATGTTTCTCTATCCAAACACGTTTTATATATGAGGAAGTACAGGGAGTCAATGGAATATTTGTACAATATGTACAATGGTAGTTTAGAGATGTTCGATTCAGTAGGATATCAGATATTTATTATCTTTTCTGGATAGTATGAGTATATTATGTATGTTTGAAAAATTAGTAGTATTTTATTCTAAATGTTCATTTTTTAACTCATATTAGGCCAAATAAATAATTCATTGTATAAATACTTCATTAGCTCCCTAGCAGAATAATGATAATAAACACGTGACTTGTTTAGGTTCACATAAACATTAATCTATATAATAATTGTCTATATATGTCTAGAAATATAAATAAGTACAACACATAAATACATAACTCATATATAGTTAGACTAACCTGAATGACTGCTTTGATATTGTCATCAGTCAAGGGATATTCAAAGTCCTTTTGTTGAAATTTGAGAAGAACATCAACTAGATCTTCACTACCTTCTTCTTCTTTACATTTGTCATCTTTTCTATTTCTATGATCATCTATGATGTCTTGTAATACCTTATCAATCTTTGTGTGCAGTTCTTCAAGTTTAGCCTTGTTTCTACTCATCATTTCAAGCAGTACTCTAATTGAAGGATACAGATCAGCAATACAATTTCCTCCTCCTATTTGAGATGCTTCCGCAATAGATGATATAAAAACTTTCTGGTAGCTATACTTTTTACCTATATTGTCAGTTAAAAAATATATAATTATTAAATAACAAATATGATAAAGTATATGTAATGAGTTACAACTTACAAGCTAAGGCTTATAACATCTTATAAAATTCTTTTTTAAGTGTTAGTCTTTGATATGAGAATTTTGTTTTAGGTATTGATCTGAAGAGACTCATAAAATGTTTAGTATCTCTTTTCAGAGCCAACATTTTAATGGCTTCATTCTACAGTACTTCATTCGATTTTACGTCGGTTCAAAATTTTCTGTAGTTAGTATTTTTTTTAGATTGGCGGCTCTCAATATATAAAAGCACAAATATATAATGAGTGATATAATAATAATAATAATAATAATAATAATAATAATAATAATAATAATAATAATAATAATAATAATAATTATGATATTATTATTATTAACAATATAATTCACTAAATAATAATAATAATAATAATAAAAAATAATAATAATAATAATAATAATTATTATTATTATTATTAAAAAAGTATTTGCACTGTGTATCATAATTTTTTCTTACCAAATGCTATTCTAGCCGCTATTCCATAGGTAGTTGATAAAATCTTGTGAGAGAGATTAAAAATGGAGCCTTGACTTTGAGATATTGCTTTGACCAACTCTAAAACCTCTGCTTCTCTTATGTGCCTAAAAGATTGAACACGCTTTGTTGTTAATAACTCCATGGTGCATATCTTCCTTAGTTGTCTCCAATAGTCTCCATAGGCAGCGTAGGAGACGCTTCTTCCATTGTAAGTAATAATTCTAGCAAAAAGAGTTTCATGAGGCCTATCACAAAAGTTGAGATCTTGAATCTTCATAATCTCTTGTGCCATTTCAGGTGAAGAAACTATGATGTGGGAGACTTCTCCTAGTTGAAGGTGCATTAAGGGTCCATATTTGGATGCTAAGTTTCTTAGGGTTTCATGGAGTTGTGAAGAACCAACAAGTTGGTGGATATTTCCTATCAGTGGTAGTTTCCATGGCCCTGGGGGTAAATTCGTCTTATTACAAGTGGATTTCTTAATAACTAAATTGAATAGTACAAAGAGAATCAGGAAGCTGGTGAGAATAAACAAAAGGTTTTGAAGATCCATGATATGCATGGTAGAAGCTGGTTGTATTTGCCTACCATTATATAATAACTATGATATGTTGCTCATCAATAATTGATAAAAAAATGCTATTTATACGCTAAACTCAACTATTAAAATTAGCTTTTTAATATATTTGTGTATAAATACATGTGTGGTTTAATTTATTTTCAATGTATATTTGTATATATAACATATATTTTATACTGATAGCTGACTTTAGTAATTGATTTTAGTGTACACGTAATATAGTTCATAATTGATTATAAGTTGTCATTTACAAAAACAACTTAGTATATGGGTGCATGTAGAGATGGCAATATACACCCTACTCGCAGGTACCCAATCCGATCCCACTCGATTAGATAGGATTGTCAACTCGATCTGTAGTTGATAGAGTAGGATGCGGCTAGGGTTCTCGTGCGATTGAGTAGTCTCAACTCTATTTGCCTAGCCTGCACCTGCACGCGCGCGTGCGCGCACACACACGTATATATATATATATATATATATATATATATATATATATATATATATATATATATGTTTTAAGTGGATGTTGAATCAAATATCTCTTATTAAATTTAAAAGATTTTTAGCTATTAAAAAAATATTAATTAATAATTTAATATTTTTAATATAAAAATTAATTTTATTTTAAATTATCAATAATAATATTGCATTTTTTTATCTGCGAGTAAAATTGAATACCACAGATTAAAAATAGATAAGATTAATGTTAGAATATTTTCAACCAAATAACTAAAATTAAGATTATTGATTCTAAATTTTACCATATCTTATTCATTACCATCCTTAAGTGCATGAACACTAACAAAAACTCACGTTCAGATGATTCAGCAATTGACCAAATAGCTCAAATTTAACTGTTGGAATAATTAGTTAATTTAAATATAATAAATATATAATTATAGATATTATATATATAATATTATAAATATTAAATTAAATATTTTTTTAGTATTTAGAGTATATATATATATATATATATATATATATATATATATACTTTGACCCAACAATATTAAATTATAAAACTTTGGTTCCAGATTAATAATATTAAGTAGATTTAAGTCAATTTTAAAAATTAATTTAAAAAATAAGTGGATGACATTTTTATTTATAAATACTTTAAAAATGATATTTTTAATCGATATAAAATTTATAATAAATTCAAAATATACTTATAATCAATTAGACTCATTTAAAGTAAAAAATAAAAAAAGTAAGAAAATGCATGAGTGTTTAAATTCTTAAATTAAGATAATAAAATTTATACGTTATAAAAATTATAAATTTGATAATGGTTAATTCTTTATTTTATTTCTTTATAAATCTTCAAACTTTAGAATTTACATAATTTCTTTTTCGGTTGTGACTTAAGGTGTTATAAATAAATTAATGAAATAAATCAAAAGTATTTTAATTTGTTGCTAAAATATTTATGGTAATTAAAGATACGTGACTAGATAGTAGATATATCGCCGTAGTGACGAGTCACGCATTGATGAGATTGCTTGGCATGCGGAATAATTCCATTTGAATCCACTAATGATCACCCTACTCTACTCTCTAAATTTCCAGGGATTATTAAGCCCAGCCCCACTTATTAGATATGGACATTTATTAAGAATCAATAAAATAAACTTACTGTTTTGGATACATATGATGTTGGCCAATTTTATGGTGTTTATAAATTTTTATTTAAATTTTATTTAATTTATTTTTTATAATAAATTTTAATTTTTTAAAAATTATTTATTCTTATATTTTTTAAATTAAATAATAATTTTTAATCCTTTTTAATAAATAGAAACTATTTTTTAAGAACCATAACATTTATCTATGATGTTTATATATACAATAATGCATTATATCCATGCAATAACTTTAATTAAGTCATCCAAGTAATTTGCATTTACGTGCTTCGATTAGCTTCCTCCAACTCCCAAGTTATTTGTGGTACATGTACGCCTCCCTCCCTCCTTATTAACGTAATTACATGTAAGGTTTTTTTATTCAATGTAAACCTTTTTTGATTTGCATTGAAATTTTCTTCAACATAATAATATAAGCTCTCGTCGTTCTTCTCTTCTCTTTTTCGTTATTTTTTCTATTCTTTGTCGTTGTTTTTTGTTTTTCTTTTCGATCTGTATTTCATTGATCTTCTTTCTATTCTTTCTTGTTTTTTTCGATCTGCATAAGATTCATCTTCTTCGTTTTCAGATTTTAATAACGTACCACACTACTAGAAAATTAGTTATTACAGACAGATATTTCTGACAAATTTTATCCCACGGAAATACAGACAGAAATTCAGAAAGATTTTTTGTCGGAAAACAAAAAAAATGAATTAGCATAAATTACAGACGGAAAAGAGAATCCGTCGATAATTCTGTCAGAAAAATTAATTTTTTTCGTGAAAAATAATTACAGACAGATTTTTCGTCTGTAATTAAATAGACAAAACGATGCGTTTTATTAAATTATTACCGACAGAAAATCCATCTGTAATTTAAAATTTTCCCTCGAAAATATTGAATTAACCTAATTCACATCCTATCCTCTCGATGCATTCACACTCCACACTCTCCTTCATAGGAGCTGCTTCCTATTCTATCAGAACCCATCCTCTCATATCCTATCCTCTTAGAGCTTCTTCCTCTCTCCGTCCACGTTCTCTCTATCACAGGAGTTTTTTTCACCGCCGCCGCTTTCTCCATCGCTCCGTCCACGATCTCATCACTGACAGCAACTGCCATTCACTGGTCATCCTCATCCACCAGTTCAGGTATGGTTTTGCATGACTTTCAATTTTTGAATTCTTCTCATTTGAAATCATAGTTTCTGTGCTGTTTAGGTATGGCTTCAGGAATCGAAACCATTACACACTAACAAACCAACAAACCCTAGCAACAACATTATCAATCTTACTCTCACTTTGTAAACTTGTCTGTCTCTTCGAACCCTAACTTTTCTTTCAAGACGGCTTATGTATTTATTTATTTATTCACTCCCTGTTTCAATTTAATTTTGAATGATTTTTGTCTTCAGAAAATGCAGCGATTAGAATCTTCTCTGGTTAGATTTTCATTGTGGTGTATAAACGGTAAATGATGAAATTTGTACATTTGAGGGCTGATATTTAGTCAAGTGAAAAAAAATGAATTACTTATTTTACTTCTTTCTTACACAGTTTGCTTTGCTTTGCAGGCTATATAATTCATTGCAGATATTAGAGGATGAAACCATGTCCTTGTTTTCTTCTTCCTTTGTCTATTTTGTGCTCCTGCTCTCTATTATCATTCATAGCCATAGAGTTCACTCATTTTCTAGGTACTGACATGCCTTACCAGTAGGGGTGGAAACAGGTCAGGTCAAGTCAGGCTTTGCTCTTAATAGGCCTGGTCTGTCATACAGTTGATTGGCCTGAGCCTGGCCTGCAGTCTGTTATAGGCTCTTTATAAAGTATTAGGCCTGGCCTGTTATTCAGCCTGGCCTGACCTAAAGCCTGTTAAAAGGCCAGATAATTTTTTTTACAAAAATAAAAATATTATTTAAAAAAATTATTTTTTAATAAAAATAGTTATATGTAATATGTCATATATTTAATATTTATAAAAAATTTAAACTTCTAACATATTTAAAATATACAAAAATATTTATAATAAAATATAATAAATTTAAAATATCTCATAATTTTATTAATAATAAATAATTATTTATATATTTAATTATATTTTAACAGGCCCAGACAGGCCTGATAGGCCTATAAGGCTAATTAGTAAGTTTGGGCCTGGCCTATTAATGTATTAAGGCTTTTAAAAGAGCCTGGGTCTGTACCTATTTTATAACAGGCCAGGCCAGGCCAAGCCAAACACAGGCCAGGCTGCAGACCCCTGGCAGGTCGCCTGGCCTTTTTCCACCCCTACTTACCAGTTACTACTTTCACATTCCCATTACCATTCCACTATTTGCTTTTCTGCTACACTTGTGACCTATATTGTTATCTTCTTTGGAATGGTTCAGTATATGATTACATGTCTTTTATATTATTGATGTTTTGTCCTTGTGTCTATAGAAATATGAGTTCTTGACACTGCAAGTGACAACTCAGAAGTAATGAACTAAAAGCAAGTAGCAAAGTTTTGCAGGGAAAAACTCCACAATTTCCGGAGTTGATGGTTTAGGCAATAGCTACATAAAAGGGCCTCTTTTGGAGGAGTTCACTTTTCCTAAAAAATCAGCTCCCTTCAACAGCTGCCATGCTTCCACCATTGTTGAGGTACAAAATTACATCACTTTTTCTTTTTCTTTTCCTTCCAAAAAAGTTGAAGTTTTTGTCATGATGAGAAGCATATTACATTGATGTCTATTTTGAATTCCACCAGGTTGGGAAGGGTCTTTTTTGGTTGCATATTATGGGGGAACATCTGAGGGGGCGCCTGATGTCAAAATATGGCTGCAAACTTACAAGGTAATAATGTAAATAGTTAAAACTTAAAGGTTGCATAAATTGCTACTCTGACACCTAGCTTTTCAATTCATAAGAGAATGGGATTTCTAATGCAATCATAGTAACTTTGAATTTGAAACTTTGGTGAGAGATGTTACTTTCCTCTAAACTATTGGCTGCTTATTTGACTTGATTTGGCAGAATGGCAAATGAAAATCACCTGTAATTGCTGATGAAGAACCAAATGTTCCTATGTGGAACCCTGGGTTGTTAAAAACTCCTTCAAATGTGTTACTGCTGTTTTATAGAATAGGCCTTGATGTTCAAAAGTAATGTTTCTAACTCTCACAATCTCCTTATGAAGTTTTGCATCTTTTTAGCAAGCTGCTCTAGTTATCATTGTGACACTAACCTAGGTTCTCAAATAGAGGTTCAAATTTTTATTCTACTTTTTGTTGGTTCATTTTTTTGAAATTTGGTGAAGGAAAATATAAATGGATTTGATAAGCTTCAACCTGTGATAAAGGGCTTTTAGTTTCCAATTTTCAGGTTAGTGTTGAGCATCATAGTCAGCCCTTAACATGATTTTGATATCTGCAAGAAATAGCAACTCAACAGGTATTGTCATTGTAGTGATTTAATGCTTGATTAACTACGAATATGCCATCAATGGTCATGTTTGAATCTAACCATTATTTCTTTAAAAGGGAAGAAGCACTGAAAAAAAGGCGCTCGCATTAACGAAGTCGAGTTAATAATTCATTTATTTCTTTAATTAAGTGTCGAAATTCAAATTTTATTTTTGTATAATTTAAATTTGAAACAGAATTTTTTGTCTGAATATATTGTCAGGACATGCATTTATCGCAAGAAAACTCGGCATGGATCTTCAGCATTCATGGAAAAGGAGATACCTTTGACAGGAATATTAAGCAATAAGGCTAAACAAAATCCAGGATTCCATTCAATTAAACTACTTTGATTGCTGCTCCCTTTGTGTTTTTCTGTTCTTCTACCTATAGAGTTAACCATCTCGTTTGACTTCTTGTTCGTTTGTGATTGTAGATTTTTTCAACTGGAACAGAGTGAAATTTTGTTATTGTGATGGTGCCTCTTTTGATAGGGACAGTGAACATAAGGTAGAGTTTGAATCTCAGAGACAACACATTGGTAACGACATTCATAGAATAAGGGTTACCACACAAAACTAAGTGAATGTTGTCTACTGAGATAGGCTGGACGTCTACAATTCCGAGGACAGCGCATTTGGATGGCTGCAATGGAGGATCTGATGTCGAAAGGAATGCATTTTGTCAAAAGTGAAGTGTCTCAGTGATGCTGGGCTATTTCTTGATGCGTAAGTTGCTAACTGTGGTATTTCATACAATCAATGCCAATTTCCATCTGTGACTGCACCATTTTGGACATTTTCTCAAATTAACTGCTTACTTGTTTCTCCCTCTCAAATTAAAACATTTTCAGGCCTGGTGTGTGGGGAAATGAAGGTGTGGTCAAGTGCAGTAATCCATATTCTTATAAACTCGTAAAACTCATTTGAGATGAACCAACAAGTTCAAGCTGAAGTAGCAATGCTTTCTGAAACGGTATAAATCTTTTATTTAGTACACTTTCTCTAACATGAAAGTGAAAGTGCATAAAATGTTTTCTTTTATGTAATGGCTACATAATTCTATTTTCAGGATTTGGGAATCTAAGTTCATTTACCACTTATTGATGACTGTGATATATTGCGTTCCATGGAAGAGTCATACACCACTGGCCTCCCCACCAGCTATTTGGCCGGTTCTGTTCTGGTGAGTCGTCCTTCTCCACTTCCTAGCAGTTGAAGTGGTTTTATATAATTTGTAATTAAATTTTATTAAGTTATTTGATGCCAATGAACTTTTTTTTATCTAATTAGTAATGAACTATTCCTGTTTGAGAATCAGGCTGTCACAGCTGGAGAAAAGAGTACTACGAAACAAGATGGTATGTAACTATAGTTCTAATTTTTTTAAATTTTTTCAATTGGAGCTGTTTATTATTGTAATGCGTTGCGTTGAAGCTTGGTTCCCCTGATAATGGATGCAGCCCCTTTGGCAAATTTGAATTTTGTCGACGGATGGATTATATCTAGTATATAGTTGTAGAAAAGAAAACTTTAAAATTTGAATACAGTAGCAACCTTTTTGTGAATCGGAAAATTAAGTTGAAGCCCTTTTTCTTTTTAATTTTTGTGGCATCTGATTGGTATATTTTATTTTATTTTATTACTAGACCAATTCAAATTTGGTTATAGTACTTTCTAAGCCACTTTGTGTTTTCTATTGTTATTATCATTTTATTTTAATAAATTTGCTATTTCCATTTTGTTTTGTTGATTATATATTAATTGTACCAACTACCATGTTCATTTCACATGGCAGAGCGAATTAGGCATAGTAAATATTTTCATACGATGGACCAGTAAAGTAAACTTCTAATCTTTGGTCCATAAGATCTTATTTTTGTTCATAAACAATACAAAACACGATTTCATTACACCATATATGTAACATATTATTTTTATTATTATTATTGTTATAGCAGAGACGTGCATAGTTGAAGAACCTAAAAAAATTGGTCATGTCAGCATCTGAGAAACCATCATCATCTTCTTCAGTGATGAGTACTGTAGCATTAGCAAGAGATATTGATCCACCATTGAAGGATTTAAACGAAAAGAAGCAGAATTTCAAGCGCAACGTGGTGTCTTTGGCTGCAGAGTTGAGGGATATTCGGAACCATCTTGCTTCACATGAACAATCTTATGCCAAAGAAACCTTAACAAGAAAGGTACAAGGTTATGAACTTAAGATTATTTTATTTTCAATTTTTGAGTTGCTACCTTCTGTGTCCTTTTTGTTGCAATTAAAAAAAACCCCAAAAATTGGGTTTACTTTTTGGCCATATTTGGTGAAAATTTTTCAAATTCTGATATCAATCGTTTCTACTTTTTGAGTTGTGGGGTCATGTTTTTTTTTAATGGAATTTTTCTTTAATCATGCAGGAAGCAGAGACTAAAGCCAAGAGCATGGAGTTTGAAATTGGAAGATTGCAAAAGAAATTGGAAGAAAGGAACGAGCACCTTCCAATTGCATTAAGAGATATAAAGCAACACGACATTACTCAAAGCATGTGCGGGATACTGGTTGATTGGCTTGTAAAGATTTGCATAATGTAATTTTTCTCATATAATAAATGTTATGAATTATAGTTGATAAATTTAGTATGGTTAGTTGAATAATACACTGAGGATTGTAGTTAATGTATCAATACATTTTGTCTATGTTTTGAATTATATTGACTTGCTTGATAAATATGATGAATTTGTTTATTTTTTGAAATATTATAATTATTTGAATACAAATTAGATAAAAATTTGTATTAAATTTATAATTATTTTGTATGAAAATAAGTTTATTTTGTAATTGGAAAAATAAAAAAATTCTATTTTACCTCACTGACGGATTTACAAAGGGATTTTCTGTCTATAATCAGAGTGTCAGATGATTTTCCAAGGTTCAAATTACAGACGGAAAATCTGTTGGAAAATTTATCTGTAATTACAGACAGAAAATCTGTCAAAAAATTTGTCTGTAATTACAGACAGAAAATTCGTCTGTAATTCCGTCTGTAATTACAGACGAAAAATCCGTCGAAAAATTCGTCTATAATTACAGACGAAAAATCCGTCGAAAAATTCGTCTGTAATTATAGACGAAAAATCTATCGGAAATCCGTCTGTAATTACAGACGAAAAATCCGTCGAAATGTTTGTCGCCTTCGGGAAATGGATGGAGAATTTACAGAGAGAAAATCCGTCGGTAACTGGTAAAAATCCGTCGGTAATTTTTCGACGGAAAAAAATCCGTCGGTAAATAATTTTCGATGAGGCTTTTACAGAGGGACAAAATCCGTCGGTAATAAAAAATCTATCTGTAATAAGGACTAAATCTGTCTGTATATCTGTCTGTATTAATCCATTTTCTAGTTGTGTCAAAACAATGAATGATTCAACTTCAAATTAGTTGAATGAAAGCGATTTGGATTATTCTTCTGAATCGAATAAAGCGGAGGAGGTTTTAATTATTCAATTTTAAATTGAACTGAATGGAATGCAATTGCTAAATTCTAGACTCAGGTGTTTTGAATTGAATTGAATTGAATTGAATTGAATGGAATGCAATCTCTGAATTCTAGACACAGGTCTTTCAAATTTGATTTTATATATACAATGTTCGGTTCATTCAGTATTGTACATTAGTTTCATTTAGAGAGTATTTCTCGGTTCATTCTAGACGCAAGTGATCTGAATTTTAATTTATATAATGGACAATGTTTGGTTTATTTAGTATTACACAATGGTTTCGTTTTAATTATATTTTCGGTTCACCATGGAGGTAGGTGTTTGAATTTAAATTTATATGATGGAAAATATTCGGTTCATTTGGTATTATATAATGGTTTCGCTTTAATAACATTTTCGGTTCATTTTGCAATCCATGTGGGTTGTAGATGAACAATTTGTCTCAAAGGTTGGGATGACTTTCAAGACACTGGAAGAAGTTGATAAAATAATATTTTGTTTTTTGCAGTTGAACCTTTTAGATGGTGGATTAATGATTCAGTCAAGTTCTAGCCTTTATAATGCATATGATATGATTTCGAAGAGGATTATAGGAGTTTTAGTTTTTATTAACATAAATTTTCATTCATGTATGAACAAAATTTGGTTCATTGAAGTTATAGAACGGTTAATTTTTTATTGATGTTATTCTTTATTAAATAGTCATTTTTTGTTTTTTAAATTAGCTTTCTGCAATTGTGTTATGTCAAAAGAGTTTAGATATTTCTGAAAGTGAATAGATATATACACTTTTTCGAATCATTCAGTGTATTAATTTCGGTTCGTTCATTTGTGTTTTTGGGACTCTTGATGTTTGATAAATATACTAAATCCATTCACTGTGAACCTAAAAAAATAGCAACACAGATAGTTCCAACAGATATATAAATTAATATTAATTTCGATTAACATTCACATATGTACATTAACATTAGATTTTCATTAACATTTACGATAATATTCATATATATACATTAAAGAAGTGTTTGTTTTTTTAAACAAGTCAAACAAATTAGTGTTTTAATTACAACGAGTCAACATTATAGTGCGGATTCTCCTTTTTTTGTCACCATCATCTTTTTTATTTTTGCTGTAAGGATACAAAAATTGGTTATACTTTACTCAATACAAACACAAGTATGCACATTTGAATAAGGTGAACCTAACTCAGATTCCAGTGAACGGAATTTTATTCATATTTGAATAAAAGTTGATAAATAATATTCTATCAGCAAGAAAAGTACATTTTAAATTATTTTTGTATGCAAATGATCTCAAGTGAACACTTAACAATCAAGTGAATGTAAATCACCAACTCCAATAAACCGAATATTATGCACGTTTGAATAAAATGCGATAGACATTCAATCATTAAGAGAAAATATTTCTGCACGCAAATGAACTCAAGTGAACACTTAACAATCAAGTAAATGTAAATCACCAACCCCAATGAATCGAATTCTATTCATGTTTGAATAAAATGTGATAAATATTCAATCAGTAAGGAAAATATTTCTGCATGCAAATGAACTCAATTAAAGTAAATGATGAACCGAATTATATATCAAAACCAATATAAAATATTAGAACCACATTTTCATTCGTATATCCTAGTTACGGAAAAAAATAGGATCAGAATAAGTCGATCTACTAAACAAAACAACTCAATCCATTAAACCTTAAATCGAACTAGGAGAAACGCAAGATATGCGAGAAATTAAATTAACATTATAATAATAGTATTTCTCATACCTTGTGAAATATGCATTCTTGTTTTTGTTTGTTTTTTCTTTTTCCTTTCGGAAGCTTCACGTGATTCTTCGATAGCAGCAGTTTTTGTAGAGACGAACGTGGTTTGAGAGATTTTGAAATTTTTCAATAGCGGTTTCGAGTGTAAAGAATGAACATTATTTCATATTCAAGCACGAATGGTAACGTTTGAGGGGGGGTGATGAGCGGATAATTTGTATGCTTTTTGGCATTATTTTTAGTATGTTTTTAGTATGATTTAGTTAGATTTTAGTATATTTTTATTAGTTTTTAGCTAAAATTCACTTTTCTGGACTTTACTATGAGTTTGTGTGTTTTTCTGTGATTTCAGGTATTTTCTGGCTGAAATTCAGGGTCCTGAGCAAAAATCTGATTCCGAGACCAAAAAGGACTGCAGATGCTGTTGGATTCTGACCTCCCTGCACTCGAAGTGGATTTTCTGGAGCTACAGAAGCCCAATTGGCGCGCTCTCAACGGCGTTGGAAAGTAGACATCCTGGGCTTTCCAGCAATATATGATAGTCCATACTTTGTCCGAGATTTGATGGCCCAAACCGGCGTGGCAAAACAGCCTCAGAAATTCCAGCGTTAAACGCCGGAACTGGCATAAAACTTGGAGTTAAACGCCCAAACTGGCATGAAAGCTGGCGTTTAACTCCAGAAAAGGTCTCTACATGAAATTGCTTCATTGCTCAGCCCAAGCACACACCAAGTGGACCCAGAAGTGGATTTTTACGTCATTTACTCATTTCTGTACACCCTAGGCTACTAGTTTACTATTAATAGGATCCTTTGACATTGTATCTGTACCATAGAACCTCATGACACTTTACACGTTTTCTTTGTGTACTTTCTACAGCATGAGTCTCTAAACCCCATGGTTGGGGGTGAGGAGCTCTGCTGTGTCTTGATGGATTAATGCAATTACTACTGTTTCTCATTCAATCATGCTTGCTTCCATTCTAAGATAATACTTGTTCTTAATCTAGATGAATGTGATGATCCGTGACAATCATCATTATTCTCAACTATGAACGTGTGCCTGACAACCACCTCCGTTCTACCTTAGATTAAGTAGTTATCTCTTGGATTCTTTAACCGGAATCTTCGTGGTATAAGCTAGAACTGATGGCAGCATTCAAGAGAATCCGGAAGGTCTAAACCTTGTCTGTGGTATTCTGAGTAGGATTCAATGACTGAATGACTGTGACGTGCTTCAAACTCCTGAAGGCGGGGCGTTAGTGACAGACGCAAAAGAATCACTGGATTCTATTCCGGCCTGATTGAGAACCGACAGATGAATTCCGCTATGCTGTGACAGAGCATATGCAATCGCTTTCACTGAGAGGATGGGAGGTAGCCATTGACAACGGTGAAACCCTGCATACAGCTTGCCATGGAAGGAGACCTGCGTGTTTGAAGAAGAAGACAGTAGGAAAGCAGAGATTCAGAAGATGGAGCATCTCCAGACCTCAACCTATTCTCCATTACTGCAAAACAAGTAATCATTTCATGTTCTTTTGCTTTTCACAATCAATCCTGATAATTTCTGATATCCTGACTAAGATTTACAAGATAACCATAGCTTGCTTCAAGCCGACAATCTCTGTGGGATCGACCCTTGCTCACGCAAGGTATTACTTGGACGACCCAGTACACTTGCTGGTTAGTTGTGCGGGATTGCAAAAGTGTGATTGCAATTTCGTGCACCAGGGGGGGTTTGCGGGTGTATATACGTTTCATTTAATGAGATCGATTTTTTTTTTTGAACCTGTTTAAATGGACTTGAATGAAAAATTACTTAGATGTGTAGTCCAACTGTTTTATATATATATATATATATATATATATATATATATATATATATATATATATATATATATATATATATATATATACCAACAGAACTTACTGTTTTGGATATATATGATGTTTATAAATCAAATGGTTAATTTGTATTATTCAAAAAGTTAGAATTTTATTATTTTAATAATATTAAGTAAATTGTCTTTTTATATAGTACTCTTAATGTATCGGTAAACAAAAAAATATTTAAAAATATATACTTTTTAACAGAAAAAAAATACTTAAAAAGGATTTAATTATAAAGTTTTAATTTAAGATAGAGATTTTTTTTGTTTTCACAGAATTCCTTAACCCAATAGACCAAGGACTAATCCTTCACAGATTAGAGCTTCATTTAAGAGTTTATGTTAACTTTGCTACATGCACAATACAAAATTCGAATTCCCAACACTTATTTACACAAACTAACCACTAGACCAATCTAATAAAAAAATTAAAAATATTTTCTGTATATTAAAATTAACCACTAATATTTACATATAAATACATATATAATTTCATTTATTTTTAATGTATATTTATATTTTAGATCTGTGTAATCCGAACAAGAAGGGAGATTTGTTTGATCATACATTATTGTAGGGATAAGCATCTGTTAATCCTAATTCAATCTCTCAAGAATTGCATCCATATGTTCTTCAGAGGTGACAGAGCTACCAAGGATAGTAAGAGTATCTGCAACTTGTTTAATCTTGGAGATATTTTCTTATGCAATTAATCCCTGTTTCCCTCAAGTGCTGTTCGGATCTGAACCTATGCTCTTGATACTATAAAGTGATATTGAAGAATATGCAGTGTGTGTAAGAAATAAGTGAAGGCTTAGAGAGAAAGAACTATTTAATCACACATTAGTAAAAAAAGGAAATGGAAATTTTGTTATTGACCATAGGAGAGTTTAGCCTCATAAAGAGCTTACATAGGTTACTCACAATATTAGAATAAAAACAGAATCAAACAGAATTACTAACAGAATTACCTAACAAACCACCAAGGCTAACTACATGTAACTAATAATCCTAACTACTAATTACATTGTTGTCTTTATGCATATCCTTGACAATAATGGGAATCAAACAGAGATGATTTCTTCTTCTTGTGGTGATCCCAAACAACTCAGTCATATCAAGTTCATCATTCTTGATTCCATCGGGAAGCTTCCAATCAAAATGGTAAAGAAATTGAGCAAGTGGTAATTCCATGTTTGGTGAAGCAAATGCAATCCCGGGACACATTCTTCTTCCACCACCAAATGGAATAAATTCAAAGTTTGTGCCTCTATTATCAATTAAATAATCATCAACAAACCTCTCAGGCTTAAAATCCATGGCATCAACCCAATACCTTGGATCTCTTCCAATTGCCCAAGCATTGATAATAATTCTAGAATTGGCTGGAATTTGATACCCTTTGATTTGGCATGGTTCTTTGTTCTCTCTTTGAATCAACAATGGCACAGGTGGATGTAACCTTAAGGTTTCATTGATGACACACTTAAGGTATGTCAATTGGTGCAATTCTGATTCATCCACATAGCCTTTGTTACCATAAACACTTCTAACTTCAGATTGTGCTCCTTCCATCACTTTTGGTTTCTTTATTATTTCAGCCATTGCCCATTCCACAACTGATGAGGATGTTTCTCCACCACCAAGAAATATGTTTCTACACTTCTAGCGGCAGTTTCGTCTGCACTTCCTTCAGATAGCGGCAGTTTTGTCTGCGCTTCCTTTAGACAAGCGGCAGTTTCGTCTGCGCTTCCTTCAGATAGCGGCAGTTTTGTCTGCGCTTCCTTTAGACAAGCGGCAGTTTCGTCTGCGCTTCCTTCAGACAAGCGGCAGTTCTGTCTGCACTTCCTTCATACAAGCGGCAGTTCCATCTACACTTCCTTCAAATTAGCGGCAGTTCCATTTGTGCTTCCTTCAGACAAGCAGTTCTATCTGTGCTTCCTTCCGATAGTTCCATCTGCACCCGTTTTATTTGTTTTTGCAATTTTTTTCTCTTTATTTCGCTGTTTTAAATAAGTTTCATCACTTGAGTTTGAGGGAGGATGTTAGAATATAATTAGGATCAATTAGTATATCTAAATATTTATTATAGAATATTACGTCTTTATTATTACGATTCTCTTAGCTTCTATAAATACCCTTTTATAGTGTATCATACCAGACAACTTGAATATACTCAATAATATACCATCCTTTCTCCAGTTTAATCTCTGTTTCTAACATGGACAAAATTAACTCTATTCCATTAACATTTTTCAGACTATAGAATAAATACAACTAAGTTACTACAAAGAATTATTCAATTTCTCCCATAGAGCAGTACATTCTGTTCTGTTCTGTCTCTAACTCTCTTTATACTTTAGATATATAAAATCTGTAGCTCCTATTTCTGTTATACTCATGCAACAGGAGAAAAGAGTGGCATCATTACATAAGGTAGAATCTTGTTCTTCTCTTTTGATTACATAAAAAGTTCTGTTTCCTCCCTTATAAGCATTTTCAGTGAATTACATTGAGATAACCGGGATAAGGCTTGTAACATGAATAACTGGGCATGGAAATCAACTGCATATTTACCCTCTTAAACTTTGCCCAAGCTAAAGGTAGGAGTATTTTTCTTGACTCCTTATAAAGTATGCACAAAATGAAAAAAATATCAGATATTTGCTAAAATGTAATAATAACAATATTGTAAATGAAGCAAGTTGTACATTTTCATGTATCATTAAATCAGTTAATTTTTCAATCATAGAGTGAGTGTCTGTTTGCTCTTTTTAATTTTTATCCTAATCTGGATGTGTTCTATCTTATAGTAGCAAAATGGTTGCTAAGCATACAAGTAATAAGTTGGAACTAATTGCACTAAACTTGAGGACCTTAAAACTTTGCACTGGCTTATGTTATGCAGTTTCTAATAAAAAGGCATCAATCTTCTTCTTAAAAAAAAGAAAACATGAAAATAAGAAACTAAAGATCTTAATGACCAAAACATAATTAATGATAGAAAAGGAAGGTATTTTTTGTAATTACATCTTAATGGGATTTGATCAGTGAGTGAGAAAGCATATACAATAAAGTATGAAGTAGTTGAATTATAGAACTATTTACTTGAAGAAAAAGTTGCAGTGGTTGCTAATACAACGATTTTCTCATCTTTTTTTCTTCTTTTTCGCATGGACGAGCTCGAAGCATAGCTATTATGTGAGTGCAACGGCAACCCATCATCGAGTCCTCCACTTCCGCTTTCCATCATGGTGCCGAAATTGATTTTTTCCTCCTTCAATAGTTGCTGGATCTACAACAACACTCAAGAAATGCATCATATTCATGGGAAGATGGGAATTAGGGTTTATTTAATTGAGATTCAGGAACTAAATTGATACATTTTGCTAAACATATCTCATCAGCAACACACACGGCATGTCAGGTGCAATTCGTATTGCCACTTCACGTTTCAGATCAGCAGATTGTTAACCGTAGCGTGAAGAAGTTAACGGAAGGATGAACGTGATTTTAAAAAAAATCATTCAGGGACTAATTTGATTAAAAAAATCATTCAAGAACGAAAATGAAAATCGCGTGATCTTTCAGGAATGATTTTGGGTATTAACTCAATAATGTAATAACAATGGATTCATAAGTTATTAGAATTGAAATTTAATAAGCTTAACTCCACTTGAATTCGAAACTATAATTTATGAAACGAGAGATGCTTTATACCTATGAACTATTTATAAACTTTATTTTTGAGAGATATATAGAACTTGTAATAGAAATAGATAAATGATAAAAAAAAAAGTTGAACAAAATATAATATATAAAATCACTTTTTTTATTTTCTTACGCAGGAAATAATTTATAGGTGAAAACTTAGTCGCTAAATAATAGTTTAACTAAATAATAATTTAGTTAAACTTGTCAAAGTATTTAACAACTATTAACTATCAACTTCACATGAAGTTAACAATACCTGAATTTTCATCTAATTTATATTAATTGTTAAGGTTGATGATGAATAATGGGAATCAAGCAGAGATCATTTCTTCTTCTTATACTCATCCCAAACAACTCAGTCATATCAAGTTCCTCATTCTTGATTCCATTGGGAAGCTTCCAGTCAAAATGGTAAAGAAATTGAGCAAGTGGCAACTCCATGTTTGGTGAAGCAAATGCAATTCCGGGACACATTCTTCTTCCACCACCAAATGGAATAAACTCAAAGTTTGTGCCTCTATTATCAATTGAATAATCATCAACAAATCTCTCAGGTTTAAATTCCATGGCATCAATCCAATACCTAGGATCTCTTCCAATTGCCCAAACATTGATAATAATTCTAGAATTTGATGGAATTTGATACCCTTTGATTTGGCATGATTCTCTGTTCTCTCTCGGAAGTAACAAAGGCACAGGTGGATGTAATCTTAAGGTTTCTTTGATGATAGACTTAAGGTAAGTCAATTGGTGCAATTCTGATTCATCCACATACCCTTTGCTACCATAAACCCTTCTAACTTCAGATTGTGCTCTTTCCATCACTTTTGGATTCTTTATCAATTCAGACATTGCCCATTCCACAACCGCTGAGGATGTTTCTCCACCAGCAGTAAATATGTCCTGCAAATGGATTAAATTATGAATTTATAATAAAGGTTTTGTTAAATTAATATGCATATATATTTACACTTGATGAACACGTGACCTGTTTAGGTTCACAAGAACAATTAAACTGATAATAATTGCTTTTATTAGACTAACCTGAATGATTGCTTTGATGTTGTCATCAGTCAAAGGATATTCAGAATCTTTTTGTTGAAACTTGAGAAGAACATCAACTAGATCTTCACTACCTTCTTCTTCTTCTTCAAATTTGCCATCTTTTTTATTTCTATGATCATCTATGATGTCTTGTAATACCTTATCAGTCTTTATATACAGTTCCTTAAGCTTAGCCTTGTCTGTACTCATCATTTCAAGCAGTACTCTAATTGAAGGATACAGATCAGCAATGCAATTTCCTCCTCCTATTTGAATTGCTTTCTCCATAGATGATATAAAAAATTCTTGATAGCTATATTTTTTACCTATATTGTCAAATAAAAGTCATACAATTATTAGATAACAAATATGATAGAAATATATGTAATGAGATATAAAATCTTGTAGAATTCTTATCATAAAAGTTAATTATTACGTTGATAAAATAATAATAATAATAATAATAATAATAATAATAATAATAATAATAATAATAATAATAATAATAATAGATGTAAAATTAAAATATTTGCACTATGTATCAATTTTTTTTTACCAAATGCTATTCTTGCCACTATTCCATAGGTCATTGATAAAATCTTGTGAGAGAGATTGAAAATGGAGCCTTGACTTTGAGATATTGCTTTGACCAACTCTGAAACCTCTGCTTCTCTTATGTGCCTAAAAGATTGAACACGCTTTGTTGTTAATAACTCCATGTTGCAGATCTTTCGTACATGCCTCCAATAATCTCCATAGGGTCCAAGAGCAATGTCTGTGCGATTGTAAGTCATGACTCTTGCAAAGAGAAGGTTTGGCCTATCACAAAAATTGAGATCTTGAGTCTTCAAAATCTTGTGCCATTTCAGGTGATGTAACTATGATGTGGGACACTTCTCCTAGTTTAAGATGCATTAAGGGTCCATATTTGGATGCTAAGTTTCTTAGGCATTCATGGGGCATTGATCCTACAAGGTTGTGCATGTTTCCTATGATGGGTAGTTTTCTTGGTCCTGGGGGTAAATTGGTAACATCCTTGGAAGAACTAAATTTCTTGATGGTTGATTTCAATAGCATTAAGAGAAAGAGGAAGGTGGTGAAGATAGAGATAAGGCTCTGAAGATCCATGGTATGTGTGGTAGAATAATGTATTGATTATTGAGGAAGAAGGAACTAATAATTGGAGAGACACATACATGTGACTAAATAAACTATAATAACATGTATTTATAATCCTTTTCTTTACTAAAATAAAATTATAGATTTATTTAGAAAATAAAATATCTCTATTTTGAGATAAATTTTGTATTTTTTAATAAAATAAATAAATTTTAAACATAAATAAAAGAAAATATGCTTTTGATTTAATTTCTATTTTATCAATATAATGTCTTATCAAACACTAAGAGTAATAATATTCTGGATCAATTCTTAAAAAAAATTAGTCAAGGACAAATCAATTTTTATATCATATTATTTATTTTATGGAAGAATTTATCTAAAATTTTTAAAAATTATTATATATTTTATTAAATAACAATAAAAAAGATAATTTATCTAACAATAAAATTAAATTATCTTATTAAAAATTTTTGAAAGATCGATATAAGATATGAACAATGTTATATAGCCAATAAATGTTATTATTTTTGACTAATACTTAGCCAATAATAATTTGCACCAATATTTATATATGTTTTATTGTTTTATACACAAAAAACATATAATAATTTACATCTATATTTATCAAAATTTTACGCACATAAATTAATATAATTTAAATTATAAGTCCATTTGAATTATTTTTTGGTGGCCGTTACCAACCGTCTTAAGAACTTTGCATTTTTTAAAACCATTGCATGCATAGCGGTAGTTTTGTACTGTCGCCACTTGCTATGTGTCTTGTGCGATAGTTATCCTAACGGTTATACACAAAACTACCACCGTTTCTATTGTGGATGGTTTATCTATTTGCGTTTTTCGAACCACAACGGTTGGCATCTAACAGCGGTTTAAACCATCGTGACTCGAACCGAGAACCACCATCGCTTGCAATTTTTGCTCTAGTGTTGGTTGATCATAAGTTATTAGAATTGAAATTTAATAAGCTTAACTCCACTTCGAAACTAATTTATGAAAAGTGACTTGCTACCCATTTAAGTATTTTTTTCATCCAAGTTCATCCAAATAGGCGCAACACCAACAAAAATCACTCTCATTAAAAGAGCGTGATCACACGCGCATTTCATAACGTAATTCTTCGTCTTCGTTTTTGTCTTCTCCTTTTCCGTTTCCTCCTTCTCCTCTTCCTCCTTCTCTTCCTCCTCCTCTTTCTTTTTTCAAATTTGCGCACGTAGGTTCTTCTTTTACTTCTTCTTCTTCTTTGCGCACACAAATTCTTCTTTCGTTATAGTCATCACCAACAACACCAACATTTTGCTCGGTTAAGTGGAATTACTCATTTTGATTCACTTGATTGTTAATGTGTTCAGTTAAGTCCTTCTGCATGCAGAAATATTTTTTTTACAGATTGAATGTTTATCATGTTTTATTCAGCACATGATTGGTGTTCGGTTCAGTGGTGTTGGTCATTTCGTTTTACCTGATTGTTATGTGTTCATTTGACTTCTTTTGCATGAAAAAATGCTATTCTTGATGATTTAATGTTTATGACGTTTTATTCAACGCATGAATGTTGCTTGATTTAGTAGAGTTGCTCATTTTGATTCACTTGATTGTTAGTGTGTTCAGTTGAGTCATTGTGCATCTAGAAATATTTTTCTTAATGATTAAATGTTTATCACGTTTTATTCAGAACGTCAATAGTGTTGGTTCAGTGGAGTTGCTCATTTTGATTCATTTGATTGTTAGTGTGTTCAGTTGAATCCTTGTGCATGCAAAAATATTTTTCTTGCTGATTGAATGTTTATCACGTTTTATTCAGCATATGATTGGTGTTCAGTTCAGTGGTGTTGGTCATTTCGGTTCACCTGATTGTTATGTATTCAGTTGACTTTTTTGCATGAAAAAATGCTATTCTTGATGATTTAATGTTTATGACGTTTTATTCAGCACATGAATGTTGCTCGGTTCAGTGGAGTTGCTCATTTTGATTCATTTGATTGTTAGTGTGTTCAGTTGAGTCCTTGTGCATGTAAAAATATTTTTCTTGATGATTAAATGTTTATCACATTTTATTCAGAACATCAATAGTGTTGGTACAGTGGAGTTGCTCATTTTGATTCACTTGATTGTTAGTGTGTTCAGTTGAGTCCTTGTATATGCAGAAATATTTTTCTTGCTGATTGAATGTTTATCACGTTTTATTCAGCACATGATTGGTGTTCGGTTCAGGGGTGTTGGTCATTTCGGTTCATTTATATTCTACAAAATTCAAAACTCTTCCTCCTCACCTTCCACTGCTTCTTCACCAGGGAGAGAAGGAGAAAAAGACAAGAAAAATACAACAACAACAACAACAAAAGAATGACGATAAGGAGAAAACACGTGAAGAAGAAGGAACGCGAAAAAGAAGGAGGAGAATGAGGAGGAGGACGAAAGCGAAGAAGAAGACACTCTGTACGTAAACGAGCGTGAGAAGAAGAAGAAGAAGAAGAAGAAGAAGAAGAAGAAGAAGAAGAAGAAGAAGAAGAAGAAGAAGAAGAAGAAGCGCGGGGGAGAAGAGAGGAAAAAAAAAGAAGCGCGTGACCTAAAATTGCTTGGATGAACTTGGATGCCAAAATTATTTGGATGTGGAGAATATCTAAAAAACGAGATGCTTTATACCTATGAACTATTTATAAATTTTATTTTTGAGAGATATATAGAACTTGTAATAGAAATAGACAAATGATAAAAAAGAGGGTGAATAAAATATAGAATTTTGCTACACATCCAAGCAATTTTACATGTAAGTTCATTCAAGTCATTTAGTTTACGCTGTGGGACTTTGTCCTCCTCCTCCTCCTCCTCCTCCTCCTCCTCCTCCTCTTTCATCTTTTTTTCATTATCGTCATCGTCACCACCATTATACCACCACATTCATCTCCTTCTCCTCCTTCTCCTCTTCCTCCTGTTTCTTTTTTATTTGAATTTCTTTGATCTCCTCCTTCCTTTTCTTTTTCCTCCTCTATCATCATTATTATCATCACCAACATTTACTAACATTTTTATGGATTCTGATTCTCTGTAGCGATTGAATGAACCCAAAATATTATCAAAATAAAACCATCGTATAATGCCAAATGAACCGAAAATATCCATTACATAAATTCAAATCAGAAACACCTGCGTCTCGAATGAACCGAAAATATTATCAAAATGAAACCATTGTATAATACCAAATGAACCAAAAATTATACATTATATAAATTCGAATTCAGAAACACTTGCGTCTCGAATGAACCAAAAATATTACAAAACGAAACCACTGTATAATACCAAATGAACAAAAAATTGTACGTTATATAAATTCGTTTCAGAAACACCTGCATCTCCAATGTACCAAAAATTAGTTCAAAATAAAACCATTGTATAATATCAAATGAACCAGAAATTATTCATTATATAAATTCGAATTCGATGATAACGATAATGACGATACGTATTCGAAGAAGACAATGATGATGATGATGATGATGATGATGATGATGATGATGATGATGGGGGAGATGGATGAAAAGGAAGGAGGAGACAAAATTCCAATAGGAGGAGGAGGAGGAGGTGTTGTTGGTGACGACGGTAACAAAATTGAAAAATAATCAGAAGGAGTAAGTATTGTTTTGGTCCCTAACGTTGACGCTGAAAATCGAAACTGTTCCTCATCTAATTTTCGATTTAGAATCGTCCTAAACGTTTTTTTATATTAAATCGTACTTTTTATTTAAATTTTTAATTTTATTCCTAAACTACCCCTGCTTTAAAAAAATTATAAAATTAAAAAATAAAACAGCGCGTGTGGGGGTGGGGGTGGGGGAAGGGGAGACGGGGAGGGGGAAGGGAAGGGGACGCGGGGTGGGGGTGGGGGAAGGGAGAAGGGGAGGGCGGCAGCGTTGGTGGTGGTGGTGCTGCTGGTTGTGGCGGTGGTGTTGGTGTTGGTAGTGGTGGTGGTGGAGGAGGTAATTGTGTTGGTAGTTGTGAGGGTATTTTTATCCAAAAAAAAATAAAAAAGATGATTTAAATACGAAAAAAAAACATTAAGGATGATTTTAAATCGAAAATTAGATGAGGGACAGTTTCGATTTTCAGCCTCAACGTTAGGAACCAAAACAATACTTACCTCTAATAAGAAAGAGGAGGAGGAGGAGAAGAAGAAGTGCAGGGAGAAAGAAAAAAGGGAAAAAGAAGAAGAAGAAGCGCAAAAAAGGGAGCAAAAAAAGGGGAAAAAAACACTTAACTCAAATCACTTGGATGAATTTAGATGTAAAATTGCTTGAATGTGGAGAATTACTCTAAAATATAATATATAAACTCACTCCTTTAATTTTCTCACGCTAGAGATAATTTATAGTTGAAAACTCAGCTGCTAAATAACAATTTAGTTAAACTTGTCAAATTATTTAACGATTCTCAACTATCAACTTGTGAAGTTAACTGTGCACCTGAGTTTCACCTAATTTATATTAATTGTTAAGGTTGATGATGAATAATGGGGATCAGACAGAGATCATTTCTTCTTCTTATAGTGATCCCAAACAACTCAGTCATATCAAGTTCCTCATTCTTGATTCCCTTGGGAAGCTTCCAATCAAAATGGTAAAGAAGTTGAGCAAGTGGCAACTCCATGTTTGGTGTAGCAAATGCAATCCCGGGACACATTCTTCTTCCACCACCAAATGGAATAAACTCAAAGTTTGTGCTTCTACTATCAATTGAATAATTATCAACAAACCTCTCAGGCTTAAATTCCATGGCATCAACCCAATACGTTGGATCTCTTCCAATTGCCCAAGCATTGATAATAATTCTAGAATTGGCTGGAATTTGATACCCTTTGATTTGGCATGGTTCTTTGTTCTCTCTAGGAACTAACAATGGCAAAGATGGATGTAACCTTAAGGTTTCTTTGATGATAGACTTAAGGTATATCAATTGGTGCAATTCTGATTCATCCACATATCCTTTGCTACCATAAACTCTTCTAACTTCAGCTTGAGCAGCTTCCATCACTTTTGATTTCTTTATCATTTCAGCCATTGCCCATTCCACAACTGCTGAGGATGTTTCTCCACCACCAGCAAATATGTCCTGCAAATAGATTAATTATAAATTTATAATAAAGGTTTTGTTAAATTAATATGCTTATATATTTCACTTGATGAATTTAACCAAATATTATCTAAAAGTAAGTAATAGCATCTAGCTTTAGACCAATATACATTGTAAAAATTTAAGAAATTACTTGCAAAATTTTCTGAACACGTGGCCTGTTTAGGTTCACAAAAACAATTAAACTGATAATGATTGCCTTTATTAGACTAACCTGGATGACTGCTTTGATGTTGTCATCAGTCAAGGGATATTCAAAATCTTTTTGTTGAAACTTGAGAAGAATATCAACTAGATCTTCATTGCCTTCTTCTTCACATTTGTCATCTTTTCTATTTCTATGATCATCTATGATGTCTTGTAATACCTTATCAATCTTTATATGAAGTTCTTCAAGCTTAGCTTTGTTTCTACTTATCATTTCAAGCAGTACTCTAATTGAAGGATACAGATCAGCTATGCAATTTTCTCCTCCTATTTGCAATGCTTTCTCCATAGATGATATAAAAAATTCCTGATAGCTATATTTTTTACCTATATTGTCAAATAAAAATCATACAATTATTAAATAACAAATATGATAGAAATATATTTAATGCGATACAAAATCTTGTAGAATAATAATAATAATAATAATAATAATAATAATAATAATAATAATAATAATATTTGAACTATGTATCTATTTTTTTTTCTTACCGAATGCTATTCTAGCCGCTATTCCATAGGTCAATGGAAAAATCTTTTGAGAGAGATTAAAAATGGAGCCTTGACTTTGAGATATTGCTTTGACCAACTCTGAAACCTCTGTTTCTCTTATGTGCCTAAAAGATTGAACACGCTTTGCTGTTAATAATTCCATGGTGCATATCTTTCGTACGTGCCTCCAATAATCTCCATAGTGGCCAAAGACAATGTCTTTGCGATTGTAAGCAATGATTCTTGCAAAGAGAGGGTTTGGCCTATCACAAAAGTTGAGATCTTGAGTCTTCATAATCTCTTGTGCCATTTCAGGTGATGTAACTATGATGTGGGACACTTCTCCAAGTTTAAGATGCATTAAAGGTCCATATTTGGATGCTAAGTTTCTTAGGCATTCATGCGGCATTGATCCAACTAAGTTGTGCATGTTTCCTATGATGGGTAGTTTTCTTGGTCCTGGGGGTAAATTGGTAATATCGTTGGAAGAACTAAATTTCTTGATGGTTGATTTCAATAGCATTAAGAGAAAGAGGAAGGTGGTGAAGATGGAGATAAGGCTCTGAAAATCCATGGTATGTGTGGTAGAATAATGTGTAGATTGAGGAAGAAGGAACTAATAATTGGAGAGAGACACATACATACATGTGACTAAATAAACTATAATAACATGTATTTATAATCCTTTTCTTTAGTAAGATAAAAATATAGATTTATTTAGAAAATAAAATATCTCTATTTTGAGATAAATTTTGTATTTTTTAATAAAATAAATAAATTTTGAACATAAATAAAAGCAAATATGCTTTTGATTTAATTTCTATTTTATCAATATAATGTCTCTTCAAACACTAAGAGTAATAATATTCTAGATCAGTTCTTAAAAAAAAATTAGTCAAGGACAAATCAATTTTTATATCATATTATTTATTTTATGGAAGAATTTATCTGAAAATTTTAAAAATTATTATATATTTTATTAAATAACAATCACAATTAATTTATCTAATAAAATAAAATTTTAAAAACTAATTTAATAATTAAATTAAATTATCTTATTAAAATTTTTTGAAAGATCAATTTAATTAAGATATGAGCAATGTTATATGACCAATAAATATTATTATTTTTTGCCAACACTTACCAAACAATAGTTTACACTCATATTTACGTACATTTTTTACACAAAATACATATAATTTACACATATAAATTAATACAGTTTACACTCATTTTTCAAAATTTACACACATAAATTAATATAATTTATTTATTAAAAATAATTTAATATTTATACTAATTAAATAATAAACCAAAATACTAAAAATTATTATCTCCAAAAATTTCTCTTAAAATATTACTCACCCACTATATATTATGAAAACCAAACAGTAATAACAGATTGATATCTCAATATATATAAGGTACAGAAAATAATATATAGCGAAGCCTGAATCAGAGGAAGTGGACGGACACCAAAAAAAAAATCAGAGGAAATGGACAAATTAAAGATGATCCCTACTCAGAGGTCCATATAAAATTTGGAGTTTTCGAATATATATATTATATAGTGTTACTCATCACTTAGGTGTGCGATAAATAATGTGTGGTGCAGCTTCAGCTATAAGAGTGATATTTTAGGTTCAAACTCAATGTTTATATCATTTAAGGCTTTTTTTTTTTACATATATAAATTAAAGAAAAATTTATATTATATGATTCACCTAAACGAAAATTAAATATTTATATAACAATAAAATTAAAGATAAAATAATTTTTAAATTAAGTCCAATTGAATTATTTTTTGGCGGCAGTTACTAACCGTTGCAAGAACTTTGTATTTTTAAACCATGGGTAGCGGTATTTTCAAATTGTCGCCACTTGCTCCGAGAACCACCGACCACCGTCGCTTGCAATTTTTGTTGTAGTGTTTGTTGACTAGGGCACTCTACTATACAAATTGAATGGTATAGAGAGAGAATATAAATTTTTTTTATAGTTATTTTTTATTATTTTATTTTTATTTAAAATGTGAATCCTACTTTTATCAATTTCTCTTTCATCCTATTAAAGGAAACATCTTTAAACTTACATCTGTACCTTATAATTCACCTTATTGACTATATATTTCACTTTACATTAATGTAACAACAATGGGTTCATAAGTTATTAGAATTGAAATTTAATAAGCTTAACTCCATTTCGAAACTAATTTATGAAATGAGAGATGTTTTATATCTGTAAACCATTTATAAACTTTATTTTTAAGTTGTATAGAACTTGTAATAGAAATAGACAAATGACAAAAAAAAAGTGAAGAAAATATAATATATAAAATTAATCATTTAATTTTTTCACGTTGCGAATAATTTATAGGTAGAAATTTATATACAGTTAATTTTATGTGAAGTTAATAGTTAAGAGTTATTAAATAATAATTTAATTAAACTTATCAAATTATTTAATAATTTTTAACTATCAATTTCACATGAAATTAACTGTACTTGAATTTTTACCTAATTTATATTAAGGTTTAATTACTCTGTTGGTCTCTATAATTTTGCAAAAATTTTAATTAGGTTTTTATACTTTTTTTCTTTTTAATTGAATTCTTGCACCAAATTTTTTTTAATTAGATCCCTACACTTTTATTTGGGTCTTTGCACTAATTTTTTTTAGTTGGGTCCCTATAAAATTAAGTCAATTACTATCAAGAGGGATCTAATTGAAAAAAAAAATTGGTACAGAAACCTAATTAAAAGAAAAAATTTATAAAAACCTAATTAAAAATTCGAAAATATTTGGTAACAAAAAAATATTAGCCAAAAACAGCCAAAACTTGTCATATTTAGCATTCATTAATTAATTGTCGTGACAATTAATGAATGCTAATAAGACAAGTTCTGGCTGTTTTTTTTTGTCTACCTAATAACATTACCCTTAAAAATTTTGTGATACTTTAGAGATCAACAGAGTAATTAAACCTTATATTAAATGTTAAGGTTGATGATGAATAATGGGAATCAAGCAGAGATCGTTTCTTCTTCTTATAGTGATCCCAAACAACTCACTCATATCAAGCTCTTCATTCTTGATTCCGTTGGGAAGCTTCCAATCAAAATGATAAAGCAATTGAGCAAGTGGCAACTCCATGTTTGGTGTAGCAAATGCAATCCCGGGACACATTCTTCTTCCACCACCAAATGAAATAAACTCAAAGTTTGTGCCTCTATTCTCAATTGAATAATTATCAACAAACCTCTCAGGCTTAAATTCCATGGCATCAACCCAATACCTTGGATCTCTTCCAATTGCCCAAGCATTGATAATAATTCTAGAATTGGATGGAATTTGATACCCTTTGATTTGGCATGGTTCTCTGTTCTCTCTTGGAAGTAACAATGGCACAGATGGATGTAATCTTAAGGTTTCTTTGATGATACACTTAAGGTATGTCAATTGGTGCAATTCTGATTCATCCACATACCCTTTGCTACCATAAACTCTTCTAACTTCAGCTTGAGCAGCTTCCATCATTTTTGGTTTCTTTATCATTTCAGCCATTGCCCATTCCACAACCGCTGAGGATGTTTCTCCACCACCAACAAATATGTCCTGCAAATGGATTAATTATAATAAAGGTTTTAGTAACAAACATGTTAAGGAATTAATAATCTTATTAATATATAGAAAAAAAATTATATGAAATTAAGAGAAAAGATCAAATAGGTCCCTGACTTTTTGCCCCGCAGACATTTTTGTTCTTGACCATTGAAAAATACTTTTAAGTCCCTGACATTCACAAAATTTGGATGGATCAGTCTCTGACGGAGATATTTGGACGGATCAGTCCTTGATGGAGGCATTTAGACGGAGGGACTAATCCGTCCAAGTTTTGTTAATGTCAGGGACTTAAAAATATTTTTCAATAGTCAGGAACAAAAATGTCTACGAATCAAAAAGTCAAGAACCTATTTGTCCTTTTCTCTAAAATTAATTAGTTAAAAATTCTAATGTATTTAAATTATAATATTATATATATAAGTTTCATAAGAAAAGAGCGAATGAATCCCAAATAAATGATAATAATATGTCAATAATTTCTGTTAATCTTTTATTACAAATTGATATAAGAACTAATTTGTGTAATAATTTTAAACCCTAAATCCTAAGAGATGGATAATTTTTTATCATTAAGAAAATGATTGTTTAATTTACAAATAGTCAGAGAGAAGAGACAATGTTTATTTTTAATTATACTGAAATTGTTAAATCGGTGGAATTAAGCTCTTGTAAGTTGTACACTTGTAATAGTATATAAGTATGCAAGTTATTATGATAAGTGTTTTAAAAAAATAAATAAAAATAAAAAATTATATGTACACATTAAAAATCGGTTATCACATATATTATTGTATTGTTTAATTTATTTTTGTGTATTTTTATTATTTTGTATATATGTAATGTTGAAAAAAACAAATATTTAATAATTAATTTTTATTAAAAAAATCAACTCTTTGATATTTCTCTTGTATCTCGTCAACGAAGCTACATGCCTAGCTACATACAAATTTTAACAATATTATATCCACCTTAAAAATAAAAATAAATACGAACCACAACTTTTCACAATTAAGTCTAATTAAAGTTTTATGCATACTTAATCACTCTTATATTGTAAAAATTTAAGAAATAAATATCTAAAAACGTGAGTTGTTTGGGTTCACAAAACAATTAAAATAATAATTATTATCTATATTAGACTAACCTGGATGACTGATTTGATATTATCATTAGTCAAAGGATATTCAGAATCTTTTTGTTGAAATTTGAGAAGAACATCAACTAGATCTTCATCATCAACTTCTTCTTCACATTTGCCACCTTTTTTATTTTTATGATCATCTATAATGTCTTGTACTATCTTATCCGACTTTAAATGCAGTTCTTCAAGCTTAGTTTTGTCTCTACTCATCATTTCAAGAAGTACTCTAATTGAAGGATACAGATCAGCAATACAATGTCCTCCTCCTATTTGCAATGCTTCTTCAAAAGATGATATAAAAACTTCGTAGTAACTATATTTTTTACCTATATTGTCAAATAAAGAACATACAATTATTAAATAACAAATATGATAAAGTTATATATGTAATGAGATGTGAAATCTTGATAGAATTATCACAGTAAAAATTAATTATTATATTGACATAGTCTAAAATCTTACAATATTTTTTATGTATTAGTCTATTTAATAAAAGCTTTTTTTTTAAATATTCGTTTCTTATGAGACTCCTAACATATATAATATAATATACTTTTTAGAGTTAATATATATACCGACAGTTTTATTTTATGATATTTCATTTAGTCTTTTGTTGGCCAAAACTCTTGGCAAGTAATAATTTCTTTTAATTGATCGATTTTTAATAAAAATACTAATGTAATAAAATATAAAATATTAAAAAAATTATCACCACAAAAATTAACTATTACGATGAAAGAGTCTAAGATCTTATTATTGATGATGATGATGATGATGATGATGATGATGATGATGATGATGATGATGATGATGATGATGATGATGATGATGATGATGATGATGATGATGATGATGATGATGATGATGATGATGATGATGATGATGATGATGATGATGATGATGATGATGATGATGATGATGATGATGATGATGATGATGATGATGATGATGATGATGATGATGATGATGATGATGATGATGATGATGATGATGATTGCAGTCGACTTTACATAAAGTTGATAATTAAAAGCTATTAGATAATTTGACTGATTTGACTAAATTTTCATCTAACGGCTCTCATTTATCAACTTCACGTGAAGTCGACTGCACTTAAGTTTTCAGCTGATAATAAATGTAAAACTAAAGTATTTGCGCTGTGTATAAATTTCTTTTTACCAAATGCTGTTCTAGCCACTATTCCATAGGTCATTGATAAAATATTGTGAGAGAGGTTAAAAATGGACCCTTCACTTTGAGATATTGCTTTGACCAACTCTGAAACCTCTGCTTCCCTTATGTGTCTAAAAGATTGAACACGCTTTGCTGTTAATAACTCCGTGGTGCATATCTTTCTTACACGCCTCCAATAGTCTCCATAGGGGCCAAAAACAATGCCTGTTCGATTGTAATTCATGACTCTTGCAAAGAGAAGGTTTGGCCTATCACAAAAGTTGAGATCTTGAGTCTTCATAATCTCTTGTGCCATTTCAGGTGATGTAACTATGATGTGGGACACTTCTCCTAGTTTAAGGTGCATTAAGGGTCCATATTTGGATGCTAAGTTTCTTAGGCATTCATGCGGCATTGATCCTACAAGGTTGTGCATGTTTCCTATTATGGGTAGTTTCCTTGGTCCTGGGGGTAAATTGGTAATATCCTTGGAGGAACTAAATTTCTTCATGGCTATTTTCAATAGCATAAAGAGAAAGAGGAAGGTGGTGAAGATTGAGATAAGGTTTTGAAGGTCCATGGTATGTGCTAGAATAATGTATAGATTGAGGAAGAAGGAATTAATAATTGGAGATATATATATATATATATATATATATATATATATATATATATATATATATATATATATATATATAGAGAGAGAGAGAGAGAGAGATTAGACACATGTATTCATAATCCTTTTCTTTACTAAAATAAAAATATAGATTTATTTAGAAGATAAAATATCTGTATTTTGAGATAATTTTTGTATTTTTTAATAAAACAAATAAATTTTGAACATAAATAAAAGCAAATATGCTTTTGATTTAATTTCTATTTTATCAATATTATGTCTCGTCAAACACTAAGAGTAATAATATTCTAGATCAATTCTTAAAATAAAAAAATTAGTTAAATATTCTAATTTTTAAATTTGTATTTTGTTTGACAAATCAATTTACATATCATATTTATTTATTTTATGGAAGAATTTATCTAAAAAATTTTTAAATTATTATATTTTTTATTAAATAAAATAAAAACTAATTTATCTAATTTTTAATGAAAATTTAATATAAAAATTAATTTATTTAATAAAATAAAATATTAAAAAATAATTTAATAATTAAAATTAAATTATTTTATTAAAATTTTTTGAAAGACTGATTTAAGATATGAGTAATACTACATGACAAATAAATATTATTATTTTTTATCAGTATTTAGTCAATAATAATAATATACACCAATATTTATATACATTATGCATACAAAAAACATATAATTTATATTATATTTATCAAATTTAAATTTTATACACATAAATTAATATAATTATATTCATATTTTCTTAAAATTTACACACATAAATTAATAAAATTAATTTATTAAAAATAATTTAATATTTATACTAGACAAATTATAATTAAAATACTGAAAATTACTTCCCCAATAACTTCTCTTTAAGATATTACTCTTAACCCACTATTATGAAAACCACACAGTAATAACATATTTTTATCTCAATATAAGCTAAGGTACAGAAAATAATATGTGGCGAAGCCTGAATCAGAGGAAGTGGACGGACACAAAAAAAAAATCAGAGGAAATGGACAAATTAAAGATGATGATCACTACTGATTGATTTTTATATGAAAAAGATAACCATTGCTCACTGATTTTTCCATAGCAACAACAATCTGAGGTCCATATAAAATTTGGAGTTTTCGAATATATATAGTGTTACTCATCACTCAGGTGTGCGATTAATAATGTGTGATGCAGCTTCAGCTATAAGAGTGATATTTTAGGTTCAAACTCAATGTTTATATCATTTAAGGCTTTTTTTTAACATATATAAATTAAAGAAAAATTAATATTATATGATTCACCTAGACGAAAATTAAATATTTATATCACAATAAAATTAGAGATCAAATAATTTTAAATTAAGTCCAATTGAATTATTTTTTGGCGGCCGTTACTAACCGTTGCAAGAACTTTGTATTTTTAAACCATGCATAGCGGTAGTTTCTCAAATTGCCGCCACTTGCTCCGAGAACCACCATCGCTTGCAATGTTTGTTGACTATATATTTCACATTACAATATTGTAATAACAATGGGTTCATAAGTTATTAGAATTGAAATTTAATTAACTCCATTTCGAAACTAATTTATGAAATGAGAGATGTTTTATATCTATGAACTATTTATAAACTTTATTTTTAAGTTGTATAGAGCTTGTAATAGAAATAGACAAATGATAAAAAAAAAAGGCGAAAAAAAATAATATATAAAATCACTCATTTAATTTTTTTATGTTGGAAATAATTTATAAATGAAAACTCAGATACAGTTAATTTCATGTGAAGTTAATAGTTAAAAGTTACTAAATAACAATTTAATCAAACTTATCAAATTATTTAATGACTTTTAACTATCAATTTCATATGAAATTAACTGTATTTGAATTTTTATCTAATTTATATTAATTGTTAAGGTTGATGATGAATAATGGGAATCAAGCAGAGATCATTTCTTCTTCTTATAGTGATCCCAAACAACTCAGTCATATCAAGCTCTTCATTCTTGATTCCATTGGGAAGCATCCAATCAAAATGATAAAGCAATTGAGCAAGTGGCAATTCCATGTTTGGTGTAGCAAATGCAATCCCAGGACACATTCTTCTTCCACCACCAAATGGAATAAACTCAAAGTTTGTGCCTCTATTCTCAATTGAATAATTATCAACAAACCTCTCAGGCTTAAATTCCATGGCATCAACCCAATACCTTGGATCTCTTCCAATTGCCCAAGCATTGATAATAATTCTAGAATTGGATGGGATTTGATACTCTTTGATTTGGCATGGTTCTTTGTTCTCTCTAGGAACTAACAATGGCAAAGATGGATGTAACCTTAAGGTTTCTTTGATGATAGACTTAAGGTATGTCAATTGGTCCAATTCTGATTCATCCACATACCCTTTGCTACCATAAACTCTTCTAATTTCAGCTTGTGCAGCTTCCATCACTTTTGGTTTCTTTATCATTTCAGCCATTGCCCATTCCACAACCGCTGAGGATGTTTCTCCACCACCAGCAAACATGTCCTGCAAATGGATTAATTATAATAAAGATTTTGCTAACAATCATGTTAAGGAATTAATAATCTTATTAATATATAGAAAAGAATTTATAAAAAATTAATTAATTAAAATTTCGAATGCATTTAAATTATAATATTATATATATAAGTTTTATAAGAAAAGAGCAAATCAATTCCAAATAAATGATAGTAATATATCAATAATTTCTGTTAATTTTTTATTAAAAAATGATATATGAACTAATTTGTATAATAATTTTAAATCCTAAATCTTAAGAGATGGATAATTTTTTATCATTAAAAGAAGGATTGTTTAATTTACAAATGGTGCGAGATACGGGACTATGTTTATTTTTAATTATACTAAAATTGTTAAATCGGTGGAATTGAGCTCTTGTAAGTTGTAAACTTGTAATAGTGTCAGTATTCTTGAGGTAGTTTTTGTTTTGAGGTATTGAGATAGAGATTGGGAGATTGAGATTCAATATTATGTTTGTTAGTTCAGAGACTGATATTAAAATTTCTGTCTCTGTCTTCAAAATTTCAATATTTTAGTACCTTCAAAACGTAGGGACACAGGGGACTAAAATTTTTAAAGATGAAGATTGAAACTTTAATAATATTTTATACTCAAAATATTCTCATTTCAATTAATTAATTCTAATTTTACTATTTGTGCAAATTAAATTAGAATTTTATTCTTGTTTCAATTTCTGTCTTCCGCTTTGCACCAAATAGAATACTCAGATTTATTTCAATTTCTGTCTCTTAATTTCAATCTTTTTGTTTCTGTCTTTTCATCAAATGCTACCTGAATGTACTACTAGTATATAAGTATACAAGTTATTATGACAAGTGTTTTAAAAAAAAATAAAAATAAAAATTATGTGTACACATTAAAAATCGGTTATCACATATATTATTGTATTGTTTAATTTATTTGTGTATTTTTATTATTTTGTATATATGTAATGTTGAAAAAAATAAATATTTAATAATTAATTTTATTAAAAAATCAACTCGTTGATATTTCTCTTGTATCTTGTCAACGAAGCAACATGCCTAGCTACATAAAAATTTTAACAATATTATATCCACGTTAAAGTTAAAAATAAATACGAACCACAACTTTTCACAATTAAGTCTAAAATTGTATGCATATTTATCACTCTTATATTGTAAAAATTTAAGAAATAAATTTTCTAAAAACGTGAGTTGTATGTTGAGGTTCATAAAACAATTAAAATAATAATAATTATCTATATATATTATTAGACTAACCTGGATGACTGCTTTGATATTATCATCAGTCAAAGGATATTCAGAATCTTTTTGTTGAAATTTGAGAAGAACATCAACTAGATCTTCATCATCAGCTTCTTCTTCACATTTGCCACCTTTTTTATTTTTATGATCATCTATAATGTCTTGTAATACCTTATCCGACTTTAAATGCAGTTCTTCAATCTTAGTCTTGTCTCTACTCATCATTTCAAGCACTATTCTAATTGAAGGATACAGATCAGCAATACAATTTCTTCCTCCTATTTGCAATGCTTCTTCAAAAGATGATATAAAAACATCGTAGTAACTATATTTTTTACCTATATTGTCAAATAAAGAACATACAATTATTAAATAACAAATATGATAAAGTTATATGTAATAAGATGTGAAATCTTTATAGAATTATCACAGTAAAAATTAATTATTATATTGACATATAGTCTAAAATCTTACAATATTTTTTATGTGTTAGTCTTTAATATAAGATTTTTTTTTTAATATTCGTGTCTTATGAGACTCCTAACATATATAATATCCTTTTAAGAGTTAATATACCGACAGTTTTATTTTATGATATTTCATTTAGCCTTTTGTTGGCCGAAACTCTTGGCAAGTAATATTTTTTTTAATTGATCGATTTTTAATAAAAATACTAATGTAATAAAATATAAAATATTAAAAAATTATCACCACAAAAATTAACTATGATGATGATGATGATGATGATGATGATGAAACTCAGTTGCAGTCGATTTTACGTAAAGTTGATAATTGAGAGCTGTTAGATAATTTAACTGATTTGACTAAATTTTCATCTAACGGTTCTCATCTATTAACTTCAGGTGAAGTCGATTGCACTTAAGTTTTCACCTGATAATAAATGTAAAATTAAAGTATTTACGCTGTGTATAAATTTCTTTTTACCAAATACTATTCTAGCTGCTATTCCATAGGTCATTGATAAAATCTTGTGAGAGAGATTAAAAATGGAGCCTTGACTTTGAGATATTGCTTTGACCAACTCTGAAACCTCTGCTTCTCTTATGCGCCTAAAAGATTGAACACGCTTTGCTGTTAATAACTCCATGGTGCATATCTTTCGTACATGCCTCCAATACTCTCCATAGGGGGCAAAAGCAATGTCTGTTCCATTGTAATTCATGACTCTGGCAAAGAGAAGGTTTGGCCTATCACAAAAGTTGAGATCTTGAGTCTTCATAATCTCTTGTGCCATTTGAGGTGATGTAACTATGATGTGGGACACTTCTCCTAGTTTAAGGTGCATTAAGGGTCCGTATTTGGAAGCTAAGTTTCTTAGGCATTCATGGGGCATTGATCCTACAAGGTTGTGCATGTTTCCTATGATGGGTAGTTTTCTTGGCCCTGGGGGTAAATTGGTAATATCCTTGGAAGAACTAAATTTCTTAATGGCTGTTTTCAATAGCAAAAAGAGAAAGAGGAAGGTGGTGAGGATAGAGATAAGGTTTTGAAGATCCATGATATGCATGGTAGAAGGTTGTATTTGCGTACCATTATATAATAAACTAGAACGAGACTCGCGCGACGCGCGGAATAGTAAATTAATGATAGTATATAATAAATATTAAAAATTGTTATATTTTGTAAAATTAAATTAAATGTGTAAACTAAAGTTAAATTTAAAAAGTATTTTATTTAAAATAATTTGTAGTACAAAAAATTTGAATACTAAAGCTAAGTTGTATGTACAAAATAACATTTTTATTTGATGGTTTGATTTTTGTATTTGTTTTAGTTGATAAACTTAGTCTTTTTATAAGGTGCTCGTCCTCCTTTTTTTATTGGTTGTTGTTAGAGTTGTTACTTTCTTTTTTCTGTGTAGGTTCTTGTGAAGACGTGTTCTTTATGAATTGTTGAGTTATATGTACTTTCTATTATGTTGTTTGTTCCATCTTCGCAAGTATGTTCTTCTTCCGAATATGTGTCTTGAATTTGTATAATTTTCTTTCTCCTTAATCTCTTGATGGGTATGTGATCTTCGTCTAATGATATTAGTGTTGACGAAATTAGTTCCTATAATCAATGAATAATTTAAATTAGAAATAAAAATGATGTCTAAACTAACTAAAATAAGTGATTTTTTTTAGTATTACCTGTTTTATTTGTTGTAATGAGTGTTGAGATTCAGTATTTTTTGTTGGAACAAATGTCTTATCTAGTGTATCGTTTAGAACTTTCTTTAAAATTAAAATAATTTACATTGACTTCAAATATAAGTGAGGTTGCACAAAATTTTCAATTGGAGTGGTGTTTCAATGTCATTACTTTTCTGAAGTATCATTAGATTTGAAACAGTTGTACCCAAAAAAATTTTTGCTTCGCCATCAAATAGTACAAAAGTAGTTGTACCACTTTGATCTGAAACCTTTAATTGAGTTTCGAACCTAAAATAAGTATTAAGTTAGTAACTAATAATTTGATAGATGAGATTATTAAAAATATATAGAGTTGCCTTATTGTTGGATAGCGTGGTGTTTGATTATTACATGTGCCACAAATGTAGTTATCTCCTTTTTCATATGCTTTCTTCTTACACTTTTCACATTTAACATAATTATTTCCATTGAGTAAGTTTGAGATGGTGTGTAGTTTGAAAATAAATTTTTTGTGCTAAATATGATGTTATTTGAAGGAATAGTAATAAGAGACTTATATAAGTAGTTCAAATAGTATGGAATTTAAATATTTGTAACGTAAAATTTATTATGATTAATAATATTATTATGACATTTGTAATATGGATATTTATTACATTGAATGAGTTATTTATAGAAATTAATAAATTAATTATTAGAATTATAAATTTATTGTATTGTTTACAACGATAAGATATAATAAATATAGAAATATGGATTTAATGTCTTTGTAAATTACAAATTTGGTTAGATGCTATTAATTTCTAATTATTTCTAATTATTGCCGTTGGTAATTATTGTATTATTTTTTGTATATTTTGTTTTTTTTATTTTACTAATTTGAAAATAATAGATGATTTGGCAAAAATTAAGTGGTTGATTCTAAAATTTTGTCAAGTAAGCGATGTTGCTACATGGCATTAGTAGAAGAAAAAAATGTCTTAAAAGTAATATGAGTAAACTTATGTATCTACTTTAATATATTAAGAATAGATTAAGAAAAAATATAAGTAGATATGAAAATATTAAATAATATGAATAATTGATATATCGGATATTTAATTTACTAAGTGTGTAAATAATTATTCTAATATTAAGATTTAGATGGATAATTTGAGAATATAATATATTTTTATTTTATTGGACCAATTTTAAAATTTATTACTTATATTGTTTATAAAAATTATTATTTATCTAACAAAGTCCATAAATTAATAACTATGATATGTTGCTCAATAATTGATTATAAGTTGTCATTTCCGAAAACAACAACTTAGTATAGGTAAATGAGCACTAACAAAAACTCAAGTAGTTTACATGATTCAGCAATTGACCAAATAGCTCAAATTTAACGGTTGGAATAATTAGTTAATTTTAAATATAATAAATACATCATTGTAGATGTTATATATATAACTATGAATATTAAATTAAATAATTTTTTTTAATATTACCGTTATATATATATATATATATATATATATATATATATATATATATATATATATATATATATATATATATATATATATATATATATATATACTCTGGTCCAACAATATTAAATTATATAAACTTTGGTTTCAGATTAATAATTAAGTAGATTTAATTTAATTTTAAAAATTAATTTAAAAAACAAGTGGATGAAATTTTTATTTATAAGCACTTTAAAAATGATATTTTTAAGCGATATAAAATTTAGGATAATTCACATTAATAAACCAGTATTCATTTAATTTTATGTGAATCACCTAAAATAAAAAACGTAATGTGAATCACCCCAATCTCTATACAAATCGAATTAGCCAAAAGTTCAGATTAAATTTAGCTTTCTATATAAATCGAAATAGTCTAGTTTGATTTATACATATTTACTTATTGTTCTAGTAAATCTAATCAGCACGTTTCGATTTATACATGCATGCATGCTATCTTAGTAAATCTAAGCATCCTATTTCGATTTAGCCTTGGACGTTTGCCCATAGTAATTCGAAATAAACCGTTTCAATTTACGGGCATTGAAAAGCCCATAGTAATTCGATTATAGCTGTTTCGAATTATCTACGGTTTCGTGCCCATGATAATTTGAATGAATCTAATTAGATTTACTAGGAGAATCCTTATAAATAGAGTTCGAATTGGAATCATTCGAACCACGAATCCAAAATGCTCAGAGAAATCTCAGCCCAAACACTCCAACATTTGATAAATAACGTGATGGGAGATAACTCGGATCGTCTTTATCGTTTGGAGAAGTTGCCCATATTACTGGTATCATCAATGGAGAGGTTGGTGTATACCATTTTTTTTCAAAAAAAGTATTAAATGTTTTACGTTAATGCTTTTTTGTCTCTTTTAATGATGGTCATTATTACAATTATTAAACTAAATAGAGTGGTTAGATTGGTGACTTAATAATCTTTAGAGGTTTGATCGAGCAAGTTTTAATTTGGAAAGTGGTTACAAATAAGTAGAAGAATATTAGTGAAGATAACGTGTAGTGAAACTTAGTTAGAGTAAGACTAGTCAATGGACTTGATGTTGTAATTTGGGTTGTTAGTAAAAATATTTTATTAGTATTAAATTTATTTTTATTCGATCCAGTTTGATGAATATATAAATTTATTTTGTGTTTGTATCCGTAACATTATTTGGTTGTATTTATGGCATTATTTAGATTAAGATATGCATTAATTGATATTGTTATGTAAATATGTTTTGATGTGGTCGTAAGAGACAATTTGTTATGTTGTTTATGTAGCACCACTGATGTATCAGTAGCATGAGACGATGGTAAGGTATGTACTTGGATAAGAGGCTCGTTTCGTACTTGCAGATGGCCAGTTTATACCATCTTACAAGACTGAACGAGACTTGGTTTAGGTTGGATGAGCTGTTAGTGAATGCATTCGTAGAAAGATGGTATCCGGAAACGCACATGTTTCATATGCCGTTCGGAGAGTGCACGATTACAGTGCAGGACGTGGCGTACCAGCTAGGGCTACCGATCGTTGGACAGTACGTCACTGGATGCCTGATGGATTTTGAGCGATACATCGAGGGTGGTCGCCCAGTTTGGGTGTGGTTCCAAGAGCTGTTAAGTGTTTTGCCTTCTACGAATTGCATCGACAAGTTTACAATGAGATGCAGTTGGATGCAGGGCACATTCGGAGAGATTCCTGATGGCTCTGACGATGCCACTATTAGGAGATATGCCCGGACCTATATCGTGATGCTTTTGGGGACTCTGCTATTTGGCGACAAGTCCGGTACTCACCTGCACATTCAATGGATGCCATACGTAGCCAAGCTTGAGGACATGGGTGGGTACAGTTGGGGATTAACTGCTCTGTCATAGTTATAACGGTGCATGTGCTGCATGGCAAACAGAAACGTTGTGAAGTTAGCTGGTCCATTGTAGCTGCTTCAGTCATGGATCTTCTAGCAGTTTTCTAGTTTCAGGTCCGCTGGATATCATACTTTTGGCTGGCCTTTGGTCTTGAGGTGATGTTCTATTTATGTGCTATCTTTCTCTTTTATTTTTTGGAGTTATTTTCATTTAGTGATAACGTGTGTTTCGGGTTAGGTGGTCAGGTCACAACCTGACTGCGAGCGAGAAGGGACCTCGAGTTGCTCATTGGAGGCTCTGGATAGATCTCCTACAGACTGGGGATGTCACTATTTTGTCAAATCTAAATAGTTAATATCTAATGTCAGCTTGGCAACACTGTATATCTAATGATGACGTTTCATAACTATTTCTATGCACATTACATAGTCAATCCTTTTAGTCCAATCACTCATGGCAGGATCTTCGAAATGGAGAATATCAAACCAGTAGTCAAATTCAACCTCAGTCTTGGCATAAGCTGAATTCACCAATAGCCTTCATGCATTCTTGTCCTTAAAGTTTAGGACAAAATTGGCGGCCACATGTCGAATACAGAATGCACGGTAGAAAGCGGGTGCTACCCAACCTCCGTCAGGAGCTTCTAGTGCAGCCTTGATGATACCGTTGTGTCAATTCGGTATCACTAGAAGATCCAACTACGGAGTGATGTGCTGGCAGATATGGGATAGAAAAAATAACCATGACTTAGAATTCTCACCCTCTATAAGTGCAAATGCAACAAGTAGGATGTTGGAATTCTCGTTCTGGCAATTGCAACGAGCAATGTCCTCTCGTATTTAACGTACAAGTGGGTCTCGTCAATACTGACCAATGGCTTGTAATGTCGGAAGGCCTCAATATATGGCAGAAATGTCCAAAAAAATCGGTGAAAATAGGAATGCAACTAATCCACTTGCTCACCACTCACACAAGACTTGTCCTCAGCACTGCAACACTACCCGACATCGTCATCTGGACACCTAGTACCCATCACGACAACTCGTTGTATGACTCATCCTAATTTCCGTAAAATTGTGCCATGACCTTCTGCTTAGCCAACCAAACTCTCATGTAAGTCGGCCTAAAACCGAAATGTGCCTCTGTCGCATTCAGAAGTACCTTAATACACACGACAGCATCAGCTCTAACCATTGGCAGTATGAATGTTGAGATCACATAATAATCAAGACTCCTGTGATCACTCGGTATCAATGTGGTTATACAAGTATGAGGTCTATTGTACCGTTTTATCTCCAAAATATCTCTACGCTAGTGGAGACTGATCCAAATCAACCATGCGCACCCGTTGCCAAATTCCTTATACTTCCCGTAGTACTTGCGATAATCAGACTCCACCACTTTGTACTGAACACCGCATTGGATGCTATAAGTCTTCAAGCTTAACATGACCTCCTCTTTATCCTAAAACTGCTGACCAACCTGAAACTTTGCTAGTCCTCCAGCATCTTGTGTGTCTCTGACACCAAATCCAATAGGTTCACCAGGAACTCCTTGCTATCTCATGGCATCAAAGTCTAAATTTAAAAAGTACAGGGGGTACTGTTGAGTCTCTGAACTAGACGCAGCACCACCCTCAACTAGATTACTCCCTGCTATGTCATCATCACTATCATTGGCAATTATATTCGGCTCCACATGGTCATCCTCATCATCATCCCGTAGTACATCGTCTATACCATCCGGTGCTCTACCCTGTAATGAAACCGGTGTCGTATCAGTAATACCTACTTCTCTGTCACCACTGCGGTTTAGATCAGCTGCGAAGGACGGGGAGGCAACCAACATTGCCTTAGGCAGAAGCGGAGCCACGTACAAGCCAAGGGGGCAATGGGCTCCCCCAACTATCAAGTTTTCCTTATAAGTTATGCATAAATTTTAGTTTAGTCCCCCCCTTTAAATTTTTCTTTTATTCTTTGTTAATTATAAAGTTTTTTTTGGCCTCTCCCTGAAATTTAATCTAGCTCCGCCCCTGGCCTTAGGCACAATCACAGGCACGGATGAGGAGGCACCACCAGGTCTCGAACTAGAACAGGCTGCCGTTGCTGGAGCTTGGGGAGCCCAGTTCGAACCGCTTGAGTTGGAGACCACATCTATAAGCTTGGCCAACAGCTCGGGGTCCTGACCTCGGAAAACTGCCAACGACAATGGAATAGAACTTCCAAATCTTCGTCACTCCCTATGACAAACGAATCGTACTTCATGTTATCCCGTAAAACTGAAATCGAAATTCTATAGGATGATTTCTTAACCCATTTCACGCCTTGCAACCCCAGTTTTTGGATTATAGAATTCAGGAACTCAGTGAAACTCGTTGAAGGTTTCAAAAAAATACTACGGGGATCCTTATCAGTAAACTTAATTCAAGAACGTATTTTTTTCTTAATCGACCCTCTATAGTGCACTAATACTATAAATTTATCCTCACTAGCCATTATATTTTACTCTCATACAGAATTAACGTTCATGTCATATTTATATGGCCTCACAATAAATCTAATCAGTCCCATTAAAATATATGAGGACAATATCAGGGTGTAATTCAAAATAGATTGTTTCGAATTACTATGCGCTCACGTGCATAGCTAAATCAAAACAGTGTGCTTAGATTTACTAGGATAACATGCATGCATGCATAAATTAAAACAAATTGATTAGATTTACTAGGATAACCTGTAAAGATGTATAAATCGAATCAGACTTTTTCGATTTAATTATATAAAGAGCTAAATTTAGTCTGACTCGTTCGATTTGTATAGAGATGTGATTGGGGTGATTTACATGACGTTTTTTATTTTAGGTAATTTATGTAAAATTATTGAATGAATGCTGATTTATTAATGTGAATTATCCTAAAATTTATAATAAATTCAAAATATACTTGCAATTAATTAGACTCATTTAAAGTAAAAATAAAAAAAGGTAAAAAAAACGAGTGTCTAAATTCTTAAATTAAGATACTAAAATGTATACATTATAAAAATTATAAATTCGATAACCGTTAATTCTTATTTTATTTCTTTATAAATCTTCAAACTTTAGAATTTACATAATTTTTTTTTCAGTTGTGACTTAAGGTGTTATAAATAAATTAATGAAACAAATCAAAAGTATTTTGTTCCTAAAATATTTATGGTAATTAAAGATACGTGACTTGATATATCACCGTAGTGATGGGTCACGCATTGATGAGATTGCTTGGCGTGCGGAATAATTCCATATGAATACAATAATGATCACAGTACTCTACTCTCTCAATTTTCAGTGATAGTTAAGTCCCTTATTATTTTGTATGTGTGTGAAAGAGAGGTGAATAATAAAAAACTGTGAGGAAAGGTGTATTTTACATTAGTATGAGATATATAAATCGGAGATACTAATTTGTTTATATTATTTTTTAAAATAAATAATTACAAATGGAATGATTTGATTTGTGATTTCAAAAATAAAAAAAATTTAATGTTAAAATCGAACAGTTTGATTTTTATTTTAAAAATAAAAAAAAATAAAAAATATAAATCGAACCTTTTGATTTATAATTTATTTATTTTTAAATAAATTAAACTCTCCAATTTGAATAAAACATTATATAAAAAAATATCTAACCTTTTAATAACAATATATTACATATATTTAATCAATATAAAAAAAAATTACCCTAGTTAAATCAAACCCCACTTATATTAGATATGGACATTTATTAAGAACCAATAAACCTTACTGTTTTGGATATATATGATGTTTATGAATCAAATGGTTAATTTGTATTATTCAAAAAGTCATAATTTTATTATTTTAATAATATATGTTAAGTAAACTGTCTTTTCATATAATACTCTTAATGTATCTTTAACATATTTGTTAAAAAAATTAAAAATTTTGCATCACTAATAAAATTGAAAAAAGTTCAAGAATTCGTAAAATTTCTTATTTTTTATTATTATTGTTAACTATTAATTTAATTTTTTAATATAATAATTTAATGATATATTTTAGTCTATATTTTTAAATATTGTTAATTAACTGATGAACAAAAATAATAAATTATATTAATTTTCTAATGAGGAGTGCTAGAAGACCAATCACTTTTGTGTTTTGTAACAATCAATTAGTCATTAATAGTATTTTTAATTGTGTGAGATTAAATTCAATGGTATAAAACTGAAATCATTCAATTTTCTTTTAATGGTTAAATGCTGGCTACTGGCCTCGAGACTTTCCCTTTTCTAATATTTCATAATAAATATTTTTAGTGATTTTAGAGGTATGAATTAAGCTATATAAAAAATATCTATTCAAGCAAGAAGGGAGATTTGTTTGATCATACATGATTGTAGTGATAAGCATCTGTTAATCCATATTCAATCTCTCAAGAATTGCATCGATGTCTTCTTCAAAGGTGGTAGAGATACCAAGAAAAGTAAAAATATCTGCAATTTATTTAATCTTGGAGATATATTCCTATACAATTAAGCCCTGTTTCTCTCAAGTGGTGTTCGGATCTGAACTTATGCTCTTGATATCATAAAGTGATCTCGAAGAATATGCAGTGTGTGTAAGAAATAAGAGAAAGAACTATTTGATCATATATTAGTAAAGAAGGAAATGAAAATTGTGTTATTGACCATAGGAAAGTTTAGCCTTATAAAGAGCTTACATAGGTTACTCACAATCTTAAAATGAAAACAGAACCAAACAGAATTACCTAACCAGACCACCAAGACTAACTACATGTAACTAATAATTCTAACTGCTGATTACATTGTTATCTTTATGTATATCCTTGACAATAATAGGAATTAAGCAGAGATCATTTTTTTCTTCTTATAGTGATCTTAAACAACTCGGTCATATCAAGTTCCTCATTCTTGATTCCATTGGGAAGCTTCCAATCAAAATGGTAAAGAAGTTGAGCAAGTGGTAACTCCATGTTTGGTGTAGCAAATGCAATCCCGGGACACATTCTTCTTCCACCACCAAATGGAATATACTCAAAGTTTGTGCTTCTACTATCAATTGAATAATTATCAACAAACCTCCCAGGCTTAAATTCCATGGCATCAACCCAATACTTTGGATCTCTTCCAATGGCCCAAGCATTGATAACAATTCTAGAATTGGCTGGAATTTGGTACCCTTTGATTTGGCATGGTACTTTGTTCTCTCTTGGAACTAACATCGGCACAGATGGATGTAACCTTAAGGTTTCTTTGATGATAGACTTAAGGTATGTCAATTGGTGCAATTCTAATTCATCCACATACCCTTTGCTACTATAAATTCTTCTAACTTCAGCTTGTGCAGCTTCCATCACTTTTGGTTTCTTTATCATTTCAGCCATTGCCCATTCCACAACTGCTGAGAATGTTTTTCCACCACCAGTAAATATGTCCTACAAATAAATTAATTATAATAAAAGTTTTGCTAACAAACATGTTAAGGAATTAATAATTTTATTAGTAAAAAAAATTATAAAAAATTAAGTTGTCAAAACTTTTGATGCATTTTGTAATATATATATATATATATATATATATATATATATATATAAAGTTTTATATAAATATTATATAGTTTTATCAGAAAAGAGGTCACTAATCCCAAATAAATGATATGTTAGTAATTTCTGTTAATTTTTCATAAAAAATTCGATATAAGAACTAATTTATCTAATAAAAAAAATAAAAAAAAATTTACTATTAAGAGACGGGTTGTACTAAAATTGTTAAATCAATGGAATTGAGTTTTGTAATAAGGAATTCATAAATTTTAATATGAAGGGGCTGGATTTTAGATAATTTGTTTCATTCTATAAAAATAATTAACATAAAATTATTAGAGTTAATTTTTTAAAAGATTTATTAAAATATATATATAATTATAAATTTTTTTTATAATTTTATTTTTAATATTATTATAAAATTATAAAATACCAATAAGTTATAGTGTGTTTAGTTAAAAATTATCATATATCTTATTAATTCAAATTAATTCTTTCAAAAATTCTAAAAAATTTGAAAATTAATTATAAATTATTAATTGTTTGAAAGACACAGTACTTTTATAGAATACAAGATATAAGATATCAGTATACAATTTTTTCTTTTAATAATGTAAATTTAGAAAAAAATGAATATTTTTTATAAAAAAGAATATCTAAAATACATAATGTGATTACTAAAATATAACTACGTAAGTCATTATTAATATAATAATATAAATGTTAAATATGTTAATATAAAAAAATAAATTTTTTTAAATAAATATAAAAATTATTATATAAAAACTAATTTAAAAAGTACAAAGACTTGAAGGTATAATATTAAAATAATTAAATAAAAAATATTAATGAATTAAATAATTAAGACATAAATTCGTTACATAATAAAAAATAATACATATAAAATTATAAAATTACATAATATTTTTTTATTTTTTAAATACACATCTCATATGTAAGTATAATTTTTTATAATTTTAGGGACCGAGACCACTTCTCTCTCTCTATATATATATATTAGAGAGTAAAGTATGATCTTCTATCCTTGAATAATTTCTCTTTCATATTTATTATTGGTCCCACTTATGAAATCAATGGTGAGAGATCACACTTTACTCTCTAAAGTAAAATTTAAACTTTAGAGGATCCAAATCCTATATATATATATATATATATATATATATATATATATATATGCAAGTTATTATGACAAGTGTTTTAAAAAAATAAAGAAAATATAAAATTATTATATGTACATATTAAAAATAGGTTATCACAATTATTATTGTATTGTTTAATTTATTTTTGTGTATTCTTATTATTTTGTATATATGTAATGTTGAAAAAAAAAACATAAATATTTAATAATTAATTTTTATTAAAAAATCAACTCTTTGATATTTCTCTTGTATCTCGTCAACGAAGCTACATGTATGCTTAGCTACAAAAAAATTTCAACAATATTATTATATCCACCTTAACCACAATTTTTCACAATTAAGTCTAAAGTTTTATGATCATTCTTATATTGTAAAAATTTAAGAAAATAAATACCGGCAAAATTTTCTGAACACGTGGCTTGTTTAGTTCACAAAAAACAATTAATAAATTAATTAATAATAATTGTCTTGATTAGACTAACCTGGATGACTGCTTTAATGTTATCATCAGTTAAAGGATATTCAGAATCTTTTTGTTGAAACTTGAGAAGAACATCAACTAAATCTTCACTGCCTTCTTCTTTACATTTGCCACTTTTTCGATTTCTATGATCATCTATGATGTCTTGCAATACTTTATCAGATTTTTTGTGCAGTTCTTTAAGTTTAGTCTTGTATCTACTCATCAATTCAAGCAGTACTCTAATTGAAGGATACAGATCAGCAATATAATTTTCTCCTGCTATTTGTAATGCTTTTTCAAAAGATGATATAAAAACTTCCTGCAAGTAACTATATTTTTTACCTATATTGTCAAATAAAAAAATACAATTATTAAATAACAAATATGTTAAAGTTATATGTAATGAGATGTAAAATCCTGATAGAATTATCATAGTAAAAATTAATTATTATATTAAAAGAGTCTAAAATCTTACAACATTATTTATTTGTTAATTTTTAGAGTAAAGTATATTTTTTGTCCTTAAAATTTGATAAAAATTTTAAAAATATTCTTAAATTTTATCTTTTTTTCTAATTTTGTCTTAAAAATTTATTATTTGCATTAAATATATCTTTGATGGTTAGTTTTTCAAAAATTTAAGATCAATTCAACAATAATTTCATAAGAACAACACTCAACATAAACAAATCAAGCATCATTTTGATGCATTATTATTAGATTGGTCTTAAATTTTTTAAAAATTTAGCTGTTTATGATATATTTGATACAAATTAAAAATTTTTCGAACAAAATTAAAACAAAATAAAACTTAAAAATATTTTTAAAATGTGTCAAATTTTAGAAATAAAAATTATATTTTACCCTAATTTTTAATATAAGACTTTTTTTTTTAATATTTCTCTTATGAGACTCCTAACATGTATAGTATATTTTTAAGAGTAAATATTAAAAAATTATCACCACAAAAATTAACTATTATGATGAAAGAATCTAAGATCTTATAAATTTATTTTTAATATATAGTGGCTTCCCTAGGATTTTTTTACCATGATATTCTTGACAATACACAGCGATGGGTTCTCTGCCCCTGCGGAGATGGAGCGAAAGAAGCTTTGAGAATTCAAGAGAAGGTCACGGCGAGACGAGCCGTTTCTTATTAACGATAAGTGTCAAGTGAAAGTGCAGTGATGTATGCAGCTGAGGCATCCTAACAGACCGGTAGACTTGAACCTTGTTCCTAAAAAAAGTATTTGCGCTGTGAATAAATTTCTTTTTACCAAATGCTATTCTAGCCGAGATTCCATAGGTCATTGATAAAATCTTTTGAGAGAGATTGAAAATGGAGCCTTGACTTTGAGATATTGCTTTGACCAACTCTAAAACCTCTGCTTCTCTTATGTGCCTAAAAGATTGAACACGCTTTACTGTTAATAACTCCATGGTGCATATCTTTCGTACATGCCTCCAATACTCTCCATAGGGGGCAAAAGCAATGCCTGTTCCATTGTAATTCAAGACTCTTGCAAAGAGAACGTTTGGCCTATCACAAAAGTTGAGATCTTGAGTCTTCATAATCTCTTGTGCCATTTCAGGTGATGTAACTATGATGTGGGACACTTCTCCAAGTTTAAGGTGCATTAAGGGTCCATATTTGGATGCTAAGTTTCTTAGGCATTCATGGGGCATTGATCCTACAAGGTTGTGCATGTTTCCTATGATGGGTAGTTTTCTTGGCCCTGGGGGTAAATTGGTAATATCCTTCGAAGAACTAAATTTCTTAATGGCTATTTTCAATAGCATAAAGAGAAAGAGGAAGGTGGTGAAGATAGAGATAAGGTTTTGAAGATCCATGATGATATGCATGGTAGAAGGTTGTATTTGCGTACCATTATATAATAAATTAAAAAAAGTATTTAAGTAGACAATAAAAATAATAAATAATGTGAATAATGAATATATCAGATATTTAATTTATTAAGTGTGCAAATGATTATCTTAATATTAAGATTTAGGTAGATAATTTGAGAATATAGTATATTTTTATTTTATTAAGCTAATTTTAGAGTCAATTGTTCATATTATTCACAAAAATTATTATTTATTTAACAAAATCTATAAATTAATAACTATTATATGTTGCTCAATAATTGATTATAAGTTGTCATTTACGAAAACAACAACTTAGTAAGGGTGCATCAACACTAACAAAAACTCAAGTAGTTTACATGATTCAGCAATCGACCAAAATAGCTCAAATTTAACGGTTGGAATAATTAGTTAATTTTAAATATAATAAATACATCAATATAGATGTTATATATATAATTAAATAATTTTTTTTAGTATTACCGTTAGATTATATATATATATATATATATATATATATATATATATATATATATATATATATACACTCTGGTCCAACAATATTAAATTGTATAAACTTTAGTTCCAGATTAATAATTAAGTAGATTTAATTCAATTTTAAAAATTAATTTAAAAAATAAGTGGATGAAATTTTTATTTATAAGCACTTTAAAAATGATATTTTAAAGCGATATAAAATTTAAGGTAATTCACATTAATAAACCAACATTCGTTCAATTTGATGTGAATCACCCAAAATGAAAAACGTAACGTGAATCACCCCAATTATATCTCTATACAAATCGAATTAACCAGAAGTCTAGACTAGATTTAACTTTCTATATAAATCAAAACAATCTAGTTCGATTTACACATATTTGTATGCTGTTCTAGTAAATCTAATCACCATGTTTCGATTTATATATGCATGTATGCTATCCTAGTAAATCTAAGCACACTGTTTCGATTTAGCCTTGGACGTTTGCCCATAGTAATTCAAAACAAACCTTCAATTTACGAGCATTGGAAAGCCCATAGTAATTCGATTATGGCTGTTTCGAATTATCCACGGTTTTGTGCCATGATAATTTGAATGAATCTAATTAGATTTACTAGGAGGATCTTTATAAATAGAGTTCGAATTGGACTCATTCGAACCACGAATCCAAAACGCTCAGAGAAGCCTGAGCCCAAACACTCCAACATTTGATAAATAACGTGATGAGAGATAACTCAGATCGTCTTTATTGTTTGGACAGAGTTGTCCATATTACTGGTATATATATCATCAATAAAAAGGTTGGTGTATACAATTTTTTTTTTCAAAAATAGTATAATGTTTTACGTTAATGCTTTTTTGTCTTTTTTAATGTTGGTCATTATTACAATTGTTAAACTAAATAGAGTGGTTAGATTAGTCGCTTGATAATCTCTAAAGGTTTGACCGAGCAAGTTTTAATTTGGATAGTAGTTACAAATAAGTAGAAGAATATGAGTAGTGAAGATAATGTGTAGTGAAACTTAGTTAGAGTAAGACTAGTCAATGAATTTGATGTTGTGATTTAGGTTGTTAGTAAAAATGTTTTATTAGTATTAAACTTATTTTTATTCGGCCAGTTTGATGAATATATAAATTTATTTTGTGTTTGTACTTGTAACATTATTTAGTTGTATTTATGGCATTATTTAGATTAAAATATGCATTAGTTGATATTGTTATGTAAACTAGTATATGTTCCCGTACTCTGTACGGGATAAATTAAAACATAAAATTATATAAAAAAAATTATTAAAAATTAAATGAAAAATATATATATTAATTATTATTAGAAATATTTTATAATTTAAAAATATTAAAAATAATTAATATTTATTTTAATCAATTTAAATTGATTGAATGGTTATTTTATTTGTCTGTTTAAGCAAGTATTTGGAGTTCGAATCTCACCCTTAATAAATAGAGCATCAATATGTGGTTGATTAATCATCGACTTGTCGAGTTAGAAAATCCGTAGAGAAAAATTGTATTTGTCTTTAAAATAGATTAATTTTTTATTAATAGCAATACTTATGGACTTTTGTCTTTGTTAAAATTTACTTAGGACAATTTTATTTGTTGGTATCGTATTCGTTCTTAAAGTCAAAATAGTATGATCATCATTGTAACTTGTTAAAATTTCACATTTTATGAAATAATTTTTAAATTTTCAAATTCATAAACTTATGTCATTACAAAAATTATTAGATTGATTAATATTTCTTGATAATATGGTGTATCGAAACATTATCGTTGAGTATTAACTACTGTGAAGAGAAACCAATAATAACTTTTGTTATTCAATATATAATTTATTCTATTAAAAAATAAATTAATATTTCCTAAATTTATAAATACATTTTCTTCTAATTTCTTACATCATTTTATTTGACAATATTTACTATTAAAAAATAACAAATGACCATACTATCCCATAATATATATATTCATTTTATTTGACAATATTTACTATTAAAAAATAACAAATGACCATACTATCCCATAATATATATATATATATATATATATATATATATATATATATATATATATATATATATGATGTGCAAAATAATTTTTTGTCTTGAAATTAATTCTGGTTAGTGAGATAAAATTTAAAATATTTTTTATTTTCTTACTCAAATTTAAATTTAAATTTAGAATTGATTAATGACTCATTTTTTAAATTTCAATAAATAAAATTGGTTAAACGTAAAATATTTAGCATTTAATAATTTTAATCATTTAAATTTTAATTACCAAAAATTGGATTAACAATTAATTATAAACTTAATAATCGATAATATATATTATATTAGTACGTAAATAATAATATTTAATGTATTAGTTATTTTTTTTTTGACAGAATTAATGAATAATCTATTGAGGATTGATTTATTATCCAAAATTTTTTTCATCAACCTTGTAATATGTAAAAATAGTGATCTTATTTGTTATTATTATTTAAACAATTTTTCATAATTTTTAATTAGGTAATTAACTTAATTAATAATCTTTATTATTGCTTTTATACTAAAAAAATATCAGTTTATACTATTTACATATTTTTTATTACTAATAAATAAATAAATAAATATTTACCCTATTATATTTATTGTCCTAGATAATAACTTAAGTTACTTATTTTGTATGTTAAATAATATTTTGTATGTTAATTTATTAAATATTAAGATAAAAAATGTTCAATAAATTATATAAATAGTCATCACAGAAAAAAAAATTATATATCGTATATAATAATCATTGATATATATAGTGTCATGTATATATTAAAATTATCTATTTTAATTATGTGAGTTATTATTGTTATTTTTACCTTTTTGTTACATTAAAAAATAATATTTAAAACTAAAAAAGAGATAATTAATTTTTTAATTTGAATTAAAAAAATGTCTTGTAAATATATTCAACTTTTACATATACTAAGTATTATAATATTAAATAGTATAGTATTTGCTATAATAATGACTCAAAATATTAATCCAACATATATTTGGGCCTAGTAAAACTTCAATGCAAGAAAAATCAACTAAAATCCATTGTTAGGTCCCAAATCCGGTTTATGTTCATTATCTTAAAGGCCCAATACAGATGAAATCCACGCGTTCCCTCTTAAATCGACTCAGATTAGATCTCTATTGCTAGTTAGATATGGTAACGAGTACTCAAAGAAGAGTGAGAAGTCCCCTTCCCATCTCTCACTCCTATTTAAAAAAAAAATGTCACTATTCCTTCTCTGTCATTGCAAGTTCTTGTTTAATTACCCTTTAGGGATTGCAGATCTTCTCGGTAAACTTTTGGAAAAAATTAACACAAATAGACATAATATAATAATCATAAAATAATCAGTTCAATATAATTCAACACAATTTATAATATATTTGTTATGAAAAATAACATTTCAAAAGGAGAAAACATAAAAACATATTCCAACATAATATCATAATTTTTTGGGACGATACTGAGCGACGTAGTGGCGGACTTGAGAGGCAGAGAAAGTGAGTTAGAGAGAGGGGATCGAGGCTGAGAATGAGTCTGAAAGAAAAAGGAAGAATTCGAATTAGAGGCAGAAATTAGGGTTACTAAATTCAAAAAATGAATTTATGTATATATAAATTAGCATAAATTAATAATTTTATTCCATGGGGCGGGTACTTATGTCTGTGTCCCCATTAGGGTTGGCAAAGAGGAAAACCCGCCCTGTCTCGCAAAAAACTCGCGATCTGGTGGGGTAGCCTGCCCCGCCCCGCCTAGTAAGGTGATCTTAAATTTCTCCCCCACCCTGCCTAATGGTAGGCTGGCGGGTTGGCAGGCCCTTTTTTTTTATAAATCATTAAATATTAAACAATATATATAATTTCACACTAATTTCAATAAATTTATAATTTCTAAAAAAATAAAAAGATATTATAATTATAAATATGTAATAAATATAATTATAAACCAAATTTTTTGAAATAAAATAATAAAATCAATATTGTCCAAAGCAAAGCAAATATTGTCCAAAATATATAATTAAACATCTTCAAGTTTATAATCAATCAAACATAAAAACATAATCTAAAATATAACTTAGAACATCTTCAATTATCATCTTCATCCTCTTATAGATTAATAACATCGTAGAAATTTGTAAAAAAATGGTCTTGACAAAATAAAAGCTTGGCCCAGTGGAAAAACCTGCACCGTCCCACCGAAGCCCGCCAAAGCTCATGGATTAGGCGATGCGGGATAGGCGGGCTTTTTAAGTTTGACAGTCTCAAATTTTCAGCCAAACTCCCCTTTTTTTGTCGGGTCATGAAACTACCATTTACCTAATATTATGATTTAATTAATAAGAATGATGGCATTAATATTTTTTCATAAGTCTTGTTATTATTTATAATTAGGAAATAGCCATAAATAAATTTATTTCCTTAATGAGTGTTAAATTTATTGTCAAATTCTATATTTCCTTTAAAATTTTAGCATAATTGAGTCTAATTTCTACATTTTGAAATGAATTTACTCAAAAAAATTAATATGTAAATCACATTATTATTATAAATTACTTTTTTAACATATTTAGTCTTTAATTCACATGATTTGAATTTAGCTTAATATATATTATTTGATTTAATTTGATTTAATTATTAGTTGAAAATATCTCAATTGTCTATTTTATTCATAAATTTATTATTTAATGACTAATAAATTAATCAAATTAATTAATTAGTACACACAATAAATTTGGTTTAATAAATTAAAAGAATCAAATTAAAAAATACTAATAGAAAATTAAAATAAATGAATTAAGAAATATTACCAAATCAAATTGATATAAATTATAATAAATTATATGATATTTAAATATCTAATCAAATTAATTAGTTGATATAGTTAGTTTATCGTAATAACTTGTATTTAATGAGTTAAAAGAAATAAATTGGGAAACACTCTTAGAAGCATGTCACGTCAGCTCCATCATTAAGTGCAGAAATCCGATTTTTATATAATAGAATAGATAGAATAGATATGTTTTGATGTGGTCGTAAGAGACAATTTGTTATGTTGTTTATATAGCCCCACCGATGTATCGGTAGCATGAGATGATAGTAAGGTATGTACCTGGATGAGAGGATCGTTTCGTACTTGTAGATGGCCGATTTATACCATCTTACGAGGCTGAACGAAACTTGATTTAAGTTGGATGAGCCGTTAGTGAATGCATTCGTGGAAAGATGGCATCCGGAAACGCACATGTTTCATATGCCGTTCGGAAAGTACACGATTACACTGCAGGACGTGGCGTACCAATTAGGGCTACCGATTGTTGGACAGTACGTCACTGGATGCCTGATGGAGTTTGAGCAATACATCGAGGGTGGTCGCCCAGTTTGGATGTGGTTCCAGGAGCTGCTGGGTGTTTTGCCTCATGCGAACTGCATCGACAAGTTTACAATGAGATGTAGTTGGATGCAGGACACATTCGGAGAGATTCCTGATGGCACTGACGACGCCACTATTAGGAGATATGCCTGGGCCTATATCGTGATGCTTTTGGAAACTCTGCTATTTGGTGACAAGTCCGGTACTCACCTGCACATTCAATGGCTGCCATACGTAGCCAAGCTTGAGGACATGAATGGGTACAGTTGGGGATTAACTGCTCTGTCATAGTTATAATGGTGCATGTGCCGTGTGGCAAACAGAAACGTTGTGAAGTTAGCTGGTCCATTACAGCTGCTTCAGTCATGGATCTTCTAACAGTTTTCTGGTTTCAGGCCCGCAGGATATGATACTTTTGGCTGGCCTTTGGCCTTGAGGTGATGTTCTATTTATGTACTATCTTTCTCTTTTATTATTTGGAGTTATTTTCATTTAGTGATAACGTGTGTTTGGGGTGCAGGTGGTCAAGTCACAACCTAACTGCGAGTGAGAAAGGACCTCGAGTTGCTCATTGTAAGCTTAGGATAGATCTCCTACAGATTAGGGATGTCACAATTTGTCAAATCTAAATAGTTAATATCTAATGTCAGCTTGGCAACACTGTATATCTAATGATGAAGTTTCAAAACTATTTCTATACACATTACATAGTCAATCCTTTTAGCCCAATCATTCATGGCAGGATCTTCGGAATGGAGAATATCAAACCAGTAGTCAAATTCAACCTCAGTCTTGGCATAAGCCGCATTTATCAAAAGTCTTCGTGCATCCTTGCCCTTAAAGTTTAAGGCAAAATTAGCGGCCACATGTCGAATACAAAATGCACGGTAGTATGAAGTCTATTGTACCATTTTACCTTCAAAATACCTCTACGCTGGCGGAGACTGATCCGAATCAACCATGCGCACCCGTTGCCAAATTCCTTACACTTTCCGTAGTACTTGCGATAATCAGACTCCACCACTTTGTACTGAACACCGCGTCGGATGTTATAAGTCTTCACGCTTAACACGACCTCCTCTTTATCCTAAAACTGCTAACCAACCTGAAACTTCACTAGTCCTTCAGCATCTTGTGTGTCTCTGGCACTAAATTCAAAAGGTTCCCCAGGAACCCCCTGTTATCTCATGGCATCCAAGTCTAAATTTGAAAAGTCTAGGGGATACTGCTGAGTCCCTGAACTAGACGCTGCACCACCCTCAATTGGATTATTCTGTGCTATGTCATCATCACTATCATTGGCAATTATGTTTGGCTCCACATCGTCATCCTCATCATCATCCCATAGTACATCGTCTATGCCATCCTCACTAGCCATTGTGTTTTACTCTCATACATAATTAACGTTCATATCATATTTATATAGGTTGGCCTTACAGTAAATCTAATCATCAGTCCTATTAGAATATATAAGGACAATATCAGGGTGTAATTTGAAATAGATTGTTTCGAATTACTATGGGCTCACATGCATGGCTAAATCGAAACAGTGTGCTTAGATTTATTAGGATAACATGCATGCATGCATAAATTGAAATATATTGATTAGATTTACTAGGACATCATGTAAAGATGTATAAATCGAACCAAACCTTTTCGATTTAATTATATAGAGAGCTAAAACTAATTTAACTTGTTCGATTTGTATAGAAATGTAATTGGCGTGATACACATGATATTTTTTATTTTAGGTGATTCACATAAAATTATTGGACGAATGTGAATTATCTTAAAATTTATAATAAATTCAAAATATACTTACAATCGATTAGACTCATTTAAAGTAAAAATAGAAAAAGTAATAAAACGAGTGTCTAAATTCTTAAATTAAGATAATAAAATTTATACATTATAAAAATTATAAATTCGATAACCGTTAATTCTTATTTTATTTCTTTATAAATATTCAAACTTTAGAATTTACATAATTTTTTTTTCAGTTGTGACTTAAGGTGTTATAAATAAATTAATGAAACAAATCAAAAGTATTTCGTTCCTAAAATATTTATGTGGTAATTAAAGATACGTGACTCGATATATCACCGTAGTGATGGGTGACGCATTGATGAGATTGCTTGGCGTGCGGAATAATTCCATATGAATACAATAATGATCACACTACTCTACTGTTTTAGATATGGAAAAGTATGAGGAAACAATAGACTTATTGTACAATGCATACAATGGGGTTTAATTGAAATTAAAAATAAATTATGGGTTATTAATTAATTTTATATTATCTTTTATTTGAAATTTGAAATTAATAGAATTACTCTTAATTATAGAAACAAATCAGATAATTAGGTTAGAACGAGAATCTCTCTCCCCGCGTCATCTCCTCCTTAATCAAGCGGCTGCCCTATACATATCTTTCCAGCTCCCATAGCAGTCCACTGCCCAACACTGCGTCCCTTTGATTGGCTTTCTCCTTCGTCTACCATCAAACAGTCCACAACCAACGCCGCCCTCTCCTCCGCACAGAATGCACCCGGTTTTGACTCCTTCAGAATGGCAGAATCGCAAGAAGAACGTGTTTCAAGCGAGGGTCCTCCTTTATGCACATCACCTTGCCAAAATTCATTAATGGAGGTCGATATAGTTGAACCGTTAGTTTGTGTAGCCTCTGACATTTCAGAAAATTTATCAGACGAACTAGAAAATTTAGCTGATGATGTCGCAGGCCACGGTCACAAGTCGAACAAGGTGAGCAATTAGGATCCTCAAATTCTGCCATGGATGTTTATTTTGAGTGTAATTTTTATGTTTAGTCACAATGTAAATGAGTTCTTTAATTGTATGGTTATTGAAACATGCAAGTGTAATCGATGAGTTGAGATGCAAAGAAATTTATGTTTGTTTTATATTTAATGGTATCATTACATGCATTAAGGATTAGATGAAATTAATTAATTATTGCATGTTTATATGATTATATCCAGGAAGCATATTTTCGTACGTGTTTTTTTATATGAATGTAGCTGTCTTCATGTTAAATGGCATCTTTATTTGCTAATCATTCTATCTGGGACTTATGTGCTTATATAGATGATGGGATATCATAATTTAATTTTTTGGTATGCTTATATGAATTCATTTTTATCTAAAGTGTGCGTATATTATCCCTACATGATGATCATGCAAGTATATAAAATAGATAACCATAGGGTGATGCAGTGGCTAAATTTGTTTACTGAATTGAAGTGAATGCTACTTGTATTTGCAACATGCTAACCATGGAATGCTTATATGAGTGTTATAATCATTTAATGATATGGTTATATGCTCACTACATATTTTTTAGTTATATGCTCATATGCTTCCTGCATGTTATTTTAATATTTTTTATGCTTATGGGATTATATGGTTATGTTTATGCTAAATTTGCATAGATTAACTAATTATGAAGTTATTTGAGTGGTTTATAATGAATGATGTGCTTATGTTCTTCCTGCATCCGAAGAAAAGAGTGTGTGTATGTAAATATACATTAAAATAATTTTGTTTATGGAGTGAAAAAAGAAGCCACTAAAAGGTGATTAAAGCCTTTAAATAATAGCCAAAATGGAGTAAATAATTCCTCATGATTTTCATTGGATAAAGAAAAAAACAAATAAAGGGGAGAAATTAATTAAATAATACATGAAATGAAAAAATAATTCTCTTAGCTGGATTTGTAGCTGTTGATGTGTTTTCGGTGATTATTTTAGAGATTTTATTGAAATGAGTTTTGATAAGGATCTTCCTCCTTTTGGTTACTCTGTTTGTTTTGGAATTTTAGGCCACGCAGTTGTCGGATGTTACAGATGTTGGAAGTGAAGAGAAGGAGCTTGGAGATGAGGTATTGTAAAATAGCTTACTTTTGTGTAGTTATAATGTTCATGTTTGATTTGATAACTAATGGTATTTAATTTTTCTTTTGGATTAATATAAAATACAGTTACCAGATCATGGTAACCTACAAGAAGACGAGATACCAAGAGTTGAAATGCGGTTTGCTCAGTTACAGATGGCGCATGACTTTTATGTGACCTATGCAAAGAAAGCTGCATTTGCAACCAAAGAGTAAGAGGCTTGACTCTGCCCTTGAGAAGTCCATCAAGAATTCAAGACGGAGAAAACAAAAGAATTCACCCCCGGTATATCTTTGGCTTAATCTCAACGTTCATTGTTTATTTGGTATAGTACTATCCTAGAACATAACTATTTGGACTTTTTCTTTTTTTTTTGGCAGGTGGTTCGTCCGCACACACTTCAAGATATAAACCATTGTGCTGTTTCTGGCCTGAATGGTCCCGAACAAGCCGGTGGTTTCATATCTTTGTTAAGCTCCTTCAACAAAAAGTGGGATTAGTTGGACGAGGTTGTGAGATTGTATATTTTCTCATCTCTGTGTTTTTAGGATTCATGTTAGTTTCAAGGTTCTAAGGCAGCTGTTGCAAAAGTCCATATGTTATTAATTGCAAGAACCCTTTTTTCATTAGTTAGAACAAACCATTTTACTATTTTTATTTCGTGTATACTTAATGCATAACGAGTATATTTGGTGGTTATTTTGTAATATACCAGATAGTTTAATAAAGTTGTACCTTATTTCTACATGCTTCACTGTATAGTTTTTCGGTGCGTAGTTGTTTGTTATATACACTGTTTACAAGTATTTTTAATGATCCAAAGTGGATGTTCATTCCCATAGGTAATCAGATGTTCATTTTTACTCTAAGCATGGATAGTTACCCGTTAGTACTTGTCTATGTTGCACTTGGTTGTTATGTTTTGAATTTTATCTAGTTAAACTGGATGTTCAGTATAGTAAGGTATGGGATGTTCAGTTTAGCTATATTGGTGGATGGTTAGTTGTCACCTATTTCAACATGCACAATTATGCCAACTGTACCAAAAAACCTTGATAAATTCGGGATTCTAATATATAGAAAAAGATAGATAATTTTTAGGTAACATAACCAATAAATCATTGTACTGTAGAAAAACAAAAGATGTCTTGGAATCAAGTCTTTCTAATTTAACAAAAACAAATCCCTAAGCATCTCAGCAGTAGGTAAACTCAGTATAATGTGGTAGTTCAATTCATTGAAACTAATCCTAAGTAAGCAACTTCTTCCTGCCTTTGCGCATTGCCCCTTGGGTAAATAAGTTGTTAATGTAGCAAGATGAGCAACGCGTCTCCACTAGTTTCTGTTGAGCAAAACAAATATGGATCAGCAGAAGGTGGTAATAAATACCCATATATGGTCATTTAATCTTGTAATCAACGGGATACCTTTTTACCCATCTGATTTTGTCTTCGGCCGGTTTAGAGATAGGTTTGTCTTTTGCTTGGTCAGCTATAGTTGCTGTTTTCAACTTGTTGCATTATTGCAATCACTAATTACTTACAGGAAAAGAAATAAAACAAAATTCCCTCACTTCTAACACTCGACTCTCGTTCTACCCTCAATTCGAGCAACAATCTAAGATGGTCTCAAAATCAATTCCAAGGGCAGTTAATAATAAAAAAATGGTTAATACTATATATATAGTGACATAAAAAAATTCAAAGATGAGCACTCAATTATTTTATGGACCAAATGATATTAAACATTCAACCTGTTTTATATGAATAAAGTTACACAATTGATAGAATTCCATTAGAAAAATTCTACCAAAGTCGCCATGTAATAAGGATAACCGAATTAAGAACATGGTATACAGGGAGTGAACTAAGAAATGTGAAGTCCTGATACAGAGATAACCGAATTCCAAGCAAACTGAATTGGTAGACATTCTCTAAATGTTTGGTATAGTGGCATATATGGATAACACTGGTTAAATTTATGCATAGACTGATCATTAATTATATCAAGCACACCAACAAATTTATAAATTTGCGGATAAAATTTAACTTCAGAAAGCCATAAAAAAAATACATATATAATTTTTCGTATTGCAGAAAAGAAAACAATTCTGTTTATAATGCAAGCCATGTAATTTAATATGCCAGCATCTAGTAGTGCTCTGTCGTGCTGAATTCACATTGTGAAAAAAATTATACCAAAGTCGCCATGTAAGATCACACACTGATTGTTCATCCAAAGTAAGTAACAAGGCCAGCCACATTAATTTTATCCAATAACCAGGACCAATGAATATGAAAAAACAAATAAATAAATAAATAAATAAATAAGATCAACAGCATACAAAATGATCATAAGAATAAGATTAGGTAATATGAAGGAGCAAGTATATAGTAAACATATACACCACACAATTCTCAAGAGTCAATCACATGATCAAATAATGACTCTCATGAAGTGGTAGTTCTGGTATATAGTGAATCATGAGCAACAAAAATCAATGGGCTGATATAACATTCCCTAACACTCCCAAATATATATATATATATATATATATATATATATATATATATATATATATATATATCCACAAGAAACTCCCATCACATTATTTCAGTTTGGCAGTGCTTCATCAGACCCCATTTAACCACAGCATTCACAATTCACAAAATCTTAATAAAAGAAAGTAAAATCTCCAAAACAATAATGAATGATTCTCTATTGTTGGATTCTCTAGATACAAGACTAGTATATGGCACACCATTTTATTGATTTAGAAACTAGAGAGAAAATGATAGAGTTTAGCGAGATAAAGAACAAAGAGGGCACAATAATCAAAGTGGGTTACAACTAACAAATTGGCATCCATTTCTAGGAAGCGAACACAAAATTAAAAATTAGGAAAACACTCACAATTAAATCAATTAAAACAAAACTAACTAATATATAAAGACCACTACTATCTAATAAATAGACACAATTTGTATTATTCATCACAAATATTTTTTTATCCAAAATGCAATTAGACCAACTCACAATTTCTATCCTTTAATTTTTGGTTATACGTGCTTTATTCTTATTGCATTTTCCCAATACTAATACTACTTTTATCAAAGCCACTCCCCAGTACAATTTCACATTTTGAAATTTTAAATTAGCATTTATTGGTATTGTTGTCAAAGTTGATAAAATTGGAATAAACCATTACAGTAATCTCCACTCATTCATATATAAAAATAACATTAATCCTGATCAAAAGATGGAAAAAATTTGCAAAACTAACCATCCAAATTTCTATTAAAGTAACCATCTAACAAATATCAACCAATATTCAACGATGGTCAGCCATTATACGTCACGTTACATGTACATGGTCCATACGGAAAAAGACAAAAAATATTCAAAATTAACTCATATATAAACACGATTCCAAACTTTTCTGACCTTTCCCGCGCTAAAATAAAATCATGAAGAAATTCAACAACATAAACTAAATACAAAAATGGCTCCTACTGCTATACCACCATGGCTAATCACGTATTTCATCAACAAAATCTATCACTAATCAAACATGGAACCACAATTACTAATCAGAAACTGAACAACCTCACCCACTTACCTTGGATGGTTAGGATTCTTCCGGTCAAGATGTTTGATGTCTTTCCGGTGACCCGTTCAGTAGCAGGCGGGTATTTCTTGAAGGTCGGTTGCTTCTTTGCTCAGAGACAACGGGGCCCGGTCGTGGAATACTCAGAAGATGTTTAGTTCAGCGGTGAGATCTCCCACGCCACTGTTCTGATCGACGGCTTCTCGCCCGGCAGGTGGGTTGCAGCGAATGCAGGTTGTTCAGCGACGGCGCCGTGTTGGTGGGCAACGAACAGGTCACTTGCTCGCCTGTGACCTTCCTTGCTTGCAGGTTGCGGGGCTCAGGGTTCTAACTTTCTCACGGGTCTCTGCAAGGAATTAGGAGGGTTTGAATAGTGGGAGAAAAAACGGCAAATGGGAATATGGGGAAACAATCAGCGAAACTAAAGGGATTGGGGATATAGGAAAACAATCAGCGAAATAAAGGGGATTGAAGATTTGGGAGAAAATTGTAAATAGTAAAAATATGGTAGTATGTTAAAGTAAACAACCATAATAGGATTAGGATTAATTTTCTGCTTTAATATTAATTTGGGCCTAATAAAGAGCCCATTGTAGCTATTGTATACAAATTTCATTGTTTTCCTAGCGGGATCCTTTAGATATATATGATGTTTATGAATCAAATGGTTAATTTGTATTATTCAAAAAGTCATAATTTTATTATTTTAATAATATTAAGTAAACTGTCTTTTCATATAGTACTCTTAATGTATCTTTTAAATATTTGTTAAAAAAATTTAAAATTTTTGGATCACTAATAAAATTGAAAAAAGTTTAAGAATCAGTAAAAATTTTTATTTTTTATTAGTATTGTTAACTATCTCAATTTAACTTTTTTAATATAATAATTTAATGATATATTTTAGTCTATATTTTTAAATATTATTGACTAACTGATGAATAAAAATAATTAATTATGTTAATTTTTTAATATTTCATAATGAAGGTATTTAGTGATTTTAGCTATATAAAGAATATCTATTCAAGCAAGAAGGGAGATTTGTTTAATCATACATGATTGTAGTGATAAGCATCTGTTAATCCATATTCAATCTCTCAAGATTGCATCGATGTCTTCTTCAGAGGTGGCAGAGATACCAAGAAAAGTAAAAATATCTGCAACTTATTTAATCTTGGAGATATATTCCTATGCAATTAAGCCCTGTTTCTCTGAAGTGCTGTTCGGATCTAAACCTATGATCTTGATATCATAAAGTGATCTTAAAGAATATGCAGTGTGTATAAGAAATAAGTGAAGGCTTAGAGAGAAAGAACTATTTGATCATATGTTTAGCCTTATAAAGAGCTTATATAGGTTACTCACAATATTAGAATGAAAACAGAATCAAATAGAATTACTAGCAGAATTACCTAATAAGACCACCAAGGCTAACTACATGTAACTAATAATCCTAACTGCTGATTACATTGTTATTTTTATGCATATCCTTGACAATAATGGGAATCAGGCAGAGATCATTTCTTCTTCTTACAGTGTTCCCAAACAACTCAGTCATGTCAAGTTCATCATTCTTGATTCCATTGGAAAGCTTCCAATCAAAATGGTAAAGAAATTGAGCAAGTGACAACTCCATGTTTGGTGTAGCAAATGCAATCCCGGGACACATTCTTCTTCCACCACCAAATGGAATAAACTCAAAGTTTGTACCTCTATTATCAATTGAAAAATTATCAACAAACCTCTCAGGCTTAAAATCCATAGCATCAACCCAATACCTTGGATCTCTTCCAATTGCCCAAGCATTGATAACAATTCTAGAATTGGCTGGAATTTGGTATCCATTGATTTGGCATGGTACTTTGTTCTCTCTTGGAACTAACAATGGCACAGATGGATGTAATCTTAAGGTTTCTTTGATGATACACTTAAGGTATTTCAATTGGTGCAATTCTGATTCATCCACATACCCTTTATTACCATAAACACTTCTAACTTCAGATTGTGCTCTTTCCATCACACTTGGTTTCTTTATCATTTCAGCCATTACCCATTCCACAACTGCTGAAGATGTTTCTCCACCACCAGCAAACATGTCCTGCAAATGGATTAATTATGAAAATTATTTTGTTAACAAAAATATTTTAATGACATTAATTTATGTGTTTATTAATAGAAAAAGTTTTCATGAAAAAATAATGATGGTTAAAACTTTTAATGTATTTATACTGTATAACCTTTTTTTTCAAAAAATTTAGCTGATATAAAGAAGTAATATAAATAATTATATCTCTAACAATGTTAAATTGTACTTTTTTTAATTATATAATTTTTCCTAATAAGATCAATCTATATATAATTAACAGACTAACCAAAATAACTGCTTTGATATTGTCATCAGTCAAAAGATATTCGGAATCTTTTTGTTGAAATTTAAGAAGAACATCAACTAGATCTTCTCCTTCTTTGTCACATTTGCCACTATTTCTATGATCATCTATAATGTCTTGCAATATCTTATCAGACTTTCTGTGCACTTTTTCAAGCTTAGTCTTGCCTCTACTCATCATTTCAAGCAGCACTCTAATTGAAGGATACAGATCAGCAATACAATTTGTAACACCCTACCACACAGGGCCTTACGCTTAAGTCGTAAAGCAGAGGTGGCAAGGTATTACGACTTCTAAAAGAAAAGGATATGTACATAGATATAGTTAAATGAAATCATATCTAGGAGCCTTGAAGAACAAGCTAAACAAATTGATAAACAGAAAGATCGTGACACACTCGCATGGATATTCGTAAAACGGATAGGTAAAATCGAAAGATAACTGAACACATATATATACATATCAGAGTTCCAAAACTCAGATAGCAAGCTCCAGACTCGACCTGCGAAGCTAAGGCCGACCAGAGTATATAATTATGTATATATACAACCCAAAATAAAACTCAAACCACAAAATAAACCCCTGTATCTCCAAGTCGACCTCTAGGAGGGACAAAACACAAAATATACATGCGGAGATTCTATAAACATATATACATAGCCTAAAACAAAATATGACAGTCCAAAAGACAGTTCTTCGCTCGTAAGGAGGATACCCAAATGCTCATCGAGGTGTGTCTCCACCTGCATCTGAAAAACAACAACATAGTATGGGATGAGAACCGGAGGTTCTCAGTATGGTAAAGGTGCCCGCATAGTTAATATAAAAGGTCTCGGGAAAGCCAGAGGCATTCCTAGAACTTCGACACTCAGATTTCAGCTTAAGAATTCAACTAAACCGAAAGTTAGGTAAATTGTCTAAGGTATTCTAGTTCTGAATCTAACTTTAACCCAACATTCTACTTTCTGTCACTTCTAATCCTCTGAATCACTGGTGGAACAACCCTCGTCATTCCTTCGCCAGACGAGGGGCCTCTTAATTACATAGACAAACATTACAGACAAGGAAAACACAAATAGAGAAACATTTACAGCAAGTAGAACAAGTAGCAGATAAACAGAATTTAACAGTTAAGCAAACTAAAGCAATGCACACCCAAACAAAGCAAACAAATGCATATGATGTATGCCTGTCCTATGGCTGATGAGTCTCATCTGTCGGTTATACAGCCAACCCGACAAGTCCTGGTAGTTAACCATTGGACAGTCCCTCTGTGCGCGCATCCCCAAGCTCGATAATATTCCATGGAGTCAAACTCCAAGCTCAAATATAATATTCCATGGAGTCACACTCCAAGCTCAATAGTATAGTATTCCATGGAGTTAAACTCCAAGCTCAATAATATAGTATTCCATGGAGTTAAACTCCAAGCTCAATAATATTCAATATTCATATTTATGCATGCCCATGGGGGAATCCGGGGAGTTAAAGTGCCCGGTCACATCTTGCGACAGAGGGTCAACAAATAGTCTCAAATATACAAGCCACATAATAATCTCTTTCTCTTTTAAAATATTACCTCAAATCAAACTCCAATTCTTAAAGAAATTTTGGCAATACCTCCTCTAAGACTCAAATTTCTGCCACCCTTCAAGGGTCCCAACTATCAAACCAAACACCTCTCAGTCACTCAAATCATTTCCAGTAACAAATTATTTCATAATCAAACAAATACCAATATTAAATCTTTTTCCAAACCGACCAACCTCAACAACAAATTATTGACAACAGCTAAACCTCACATTTTATACCATATACACAATCCATCAATTATTCACTCAGTTCATTCCTATCTTAAGGTCTTCTAGCCTAAGTTTTCACGTAACATTAAACATTAACTACGAGAAACCAAAACTATACCTTCGTACGGAATCAAAATATTCAAAGCTCCGGAGAAGCTTTTTGGCTGAGCTATTGAAGAAGAAAATGTCCAGAATCGTTTATGCCTCCGGATTAGATTTTTGATTGGAGTTACGGATTACAAAAAAATCGAAGCCGGAGGTTCAGAAGAATTTTACGTTCTCTCTTGGTCTTCTCTCTCCGTTTTCTTTCTGTTCTTTCCCCTCGCATGCGTTAATGATATATATATGTATAATTAGTACGCCGCCTTAGCTTCCTTTATATTATATACACACTTTATGAAAGGGAATTGTAATAATAAATTATACTTATATAGAAGGAAGCTAAGAATGAATTATAATAGCATAATTTATATTACAAAGCTTAATATTATATGTATATGTATACATATCGATAATGATAAATTTTAGTGGATATATATATATATATATATATATATATATATATATATATATATAATGATTGAAGTATTAGGTTAAATAGTGAATAATAATAATAATAATACAGGAACGAACTTTAGTGAATAATAATAAGGTATATTATATATATATATAAACGAAAGCATAGGTAATCAAAATAGGAAAGTCAGAAGATAATAATAATAATAATAATAATAATAATAATAATAATAATAATAATAATAATAATAATAATAATAATAATAATAATAATAATAATATGAATTTGATTAAATTAAAATTATTAGTTCGATTTCTGATAATTGAATAATTTTTAATTTTTTTTTAAAATAAGGAGATTCTAATTTTATAAAATAAATTATAATTTATTTATATTTATATTTTTAAAACTGAGGGTCATTATACAATTTCCTTCTCCTATTTGTGTTGCTTCCTCAACACATGATATAAAATCTTTCTGGTAGCTATATTTTTTACCTATATTGTCAAATAAAAAACATATAATTATTAGATAGTAAATATGATAGAGTACAATAAAATAACAATAAAAATTAAATATAAAATACAAATATTAAAATATGTATTAAGTTATAAGAAATTTTCTTAATAATTATATTTGGAATGACACCACAATAATTCCAACAAATTACGAGGTTTTTTTTCAGTAGTTTTAAAAAAGTTAAAAACTCAAATGCACAGTTAATTTTATACGATGTTGATAATGAGAGTTGTTAGATGATAATTTAATTAAATTTGTCAAATTATTTAAAATTATCAATTTGACGTGAAGTTAAGTACAGTTAATTTTCACCTTTAGAAATATGCCCCTAAAGTAAATAATAGTTTTGCCAGCATGACATGTATCAACGATGACTATTATTACAGTAATTATGATAGTTATATAACTTTAAAACACTTTTAATATTTTTAAAATCAAAATAAAATCTTTTACATATTTAAAATACTTTTAAATTTAAAAATAAAAATAAAAGAGTTATAAAAATATAAATAGAATATAATCCTTATTTTAATAATAATTTTTAAATATTATCAAAACTATATAACTATTGTATCTTTCGTAATATAATAACCACCGGCATAGCATGTAGCTTATATATATACAAATATAGATATATAGGATGAACAAACTATTTTTTTGGCAGATTAATTAAACAATCTTAAAATATCAATAATGTTAGAAAGATAAAAAATATTTAAATTTATTTATTTAATATTTATTAATTTATTAAATAATTAATAAATATTAAATAAGATAAATTTTAACTGTTTTTATCTATTTTTTTTACTCAACATTTTTATCAAATATGTGCATGTTTGGGCGCCATTATTTTGTTAAAAAAGATTTTTTTTAATAAAAAAAATCTTTTTTAATTTTTTAACGTGTTTGGCAAATTTCTAGTAGTAAAAGTAAAAGCACTAATAAAATAAAAAAAAGATCTTTTTTGAGAAGCTGTAATTTATATCTTTTTTTAAAAGATCTTTTTTTCTTAAAAAAAAAGATGTTTTTCATGTAATAAATAAACAAAAAAATACTTTTATATTGTTATACCCAAACATAATTGATAGATAAAAAGACCTTTTTAGATGAGATATCCAAATATAAAATTATTTTTACTTTTTTATAAGATCTTTTAAAAAAAGATAACTCGAAAAAAGATCTTTTATTAAAAGCTCACCCAAACAAGCCTATAGTAGTTAATTATAAACAAAAGAATATAAGATAATACGTATATGATGAGAGCATAATTTTATTTTTGTACCAAATGCTATTCTAGCCGTTATTCCATAGGTTGTTGATAAAATCTTGTGAGAGAGATTGAAAATGGAGCCTTGACTTTGAGATATTGTTTTGACCAACTCTAAAACCTCTGCTTCTCTTATGTGCCTAAAAGATTGAACACGCTTTGTTGTTAATAACTCCATGGTGCATATCTTTCGTACATGCCTCCAATAATCTCCATAGGGGCCAAAGGCAATGTTTGTGCAATTGTAAGTCATGACTCTTGCAAAGAGAAGGTTTGGCCTATCACAAAAGTTGAGATCTTGAGTCTTCAAAATCTCTTGTGCCATTTCAGGTGATGTAACTATGATGTGGGAGACTTCTCCTAGTTTAAGGTACATTAAGGGTCCATATTTGGATGCTAAGTTTCTTAGGGTTTCATGGAGTTGTGAAGAACCAACAAATTGGTGGATATTTCCTATGAGTGGTAGTTTCCATGGCCCTGGGGGTAAATTCGTCTTATTACAAGTGGATTTCTTAATAACTAAATTGAATAGTACAAAGAGAAACAGGAAGGTGGTGAGAATAAACAAAAGGTTTCCAAGATCCATGATATGCTTGGTAGAATGATATATTTGCCTACCATTATATAATAGAAAAATTCTTCTAAATGATTGTTAGAAAAATTTAATTATTAAAAAAAATTAATAATATTAAAATTATTAAAGAGGATTAATTTTATTATATTTAAAAAATAAAAATTTAATTATTTCTAAATTAGGATAATAAAATTTATATATAAAAGTTATAAATTTAATATTGATCGATTATATATTTATTATATTTTTTTATAAATTTTTTTACTGTAGATAATTCTTGCTAGTGGCAACATAAAGTGTTATATATAAATAAATTAACGAAACAAATCAAATGTAGGCTGGGTTTGGTAAAGTTTTTTCAGGAGGTGCTTCACGTCATTTTGCGTTTGGTAAATTAAAAAGCTCAAGTGCTTGTGCTTGCGATTTCCCGCTATTATATTGCCATTAAAATCTTCATATATTTCTAACTTCTCTTCCTAACCTTCATAAAATCTAACACAATCTTCATATATTTTTTATTTTTCAACCTAATCTTCACAAATTTCAACACAAATACATCTCTATCACATATTAGGTATGAACTTCTATCTATTTATATTATTTTTTTTGCGTTAATTTTGTATTTTTTCAGTAGATCTATTATGTTTGTTTGTTTTTTTCTGTTCTTTGAAACGGGAAGAGGTTGATGAAAACCAATCATAAAATTTTTTTTGTATGAGCATTAGTCCAAATTATAATAACAACATGTATATCCATATGTAAATATAGATATATAATCATAAGAGTAGTTTATTTGAGATATGTGTCCCATTTTTTATGATCTGTAAAGGTGAGCCAATATACATAGGTGGGTAATGGACGTACCCAGTACTAACATTGGATTACATACAAATTTTATTATTGACTAATGATAAATCTATTTATATTAGTACAGAGAATAAATCAAGTAAATATGTTAATTATTAGTCTCTAAAATTTGAGTTAGTATCAAAATAAAGTGTTAATTGATTCAATTAGAACTCCAAAATTTGATTCATGAATCATATTATCAGTTTATTGTTTCTTGTGATTTTTTTTCAAGTAATGTTAATTAATTATTCTATGATTCTTTTGTTTTTATAATATATCCGATTTCCGTGTTATTATTAGCCTACTATGGAGATGGTTCGAAATAATATAGCATTAAGTTTGATTGGTGAAAAAAATTAGATTATAGTAATTTAGGTAATTTAATATTTTTAGTAATGATGTTTAGGATAAAATAAATTTTTATGATACTTATATAAAATTTTAAAGTTAAAAAATAGAAGAATTTATTTATTATATTTATGTTTATTATGAATTTTTTATTTTAACATTATTTTATTTTAAAATATTATATAAAATTTTAAAGAATTTGAAAAAAAAAATTATTTTTTTGTTATAAACATGTTTATTATAATTTTTTCAACTTTTAAAAATTGTTTTACCAAACACAATTATGGTGCTTGTACTTATTAAAAGTCATTTTTAATTTGATTTTACCAAATGTAAGTGCTGCAGCTTTTAAAAAGCTGTCTTTTAAAAGATAGCTTTTATAAGTTACTTTTAAAAAGCAAAAGTTTTACCAAACTAAGCCGTATTTTGTTGCTAAAATATTTATGCAGTTAAAGATTGGTGGTGACTAGATATATCGGCGGAGTGAGTCGGGCACTGATGAGATTGCTTGGTATGCTGAATTCTCTTAATTTCCACTGATAATTAATCCAGGCCCCACTTATTAGATATGGACATTTATTAAGAACCAATTGAACTTACTGTTTTGACCCGTTCTCTAGCTAGTGAAATTGTTTGGATATAAGTAGAGCCTTTTAAAACCTCTTGGTTAGTGCTACTGCTGTTTCTCCACATCAACTTAGAAAGGTTAACAAAACCTATATATGCATCAATTATATCAGATGATTTTAAATTAAATTATTAATTTTTATTGTTCAAAGTAATTAATATAAAAATATTTTGAGAAAAAAGTTAAGATTTAGCTAAAAGGTCCTTTAATAACATTATGTAAAAAGATAATGATAGAAATTATTTGCAAATGTTTATGTGTTTAATGTATTAAAATATAACAATTTTACCTTTTTAATAATATATAATAATTAGTAAACTTTGTCTTTTTATATAGTACTCTTGACTACTAGTACGTTTAAGATATTTGTTAGGAGATTTTAAAAAGTATCCCTAATAAAATTAAAAATATACTATCAGTTATCGAGACTGGGTTAAAATATAAATGTTATAGAATTTTATTGATCATGTAAAAATATTTTAGACCGAGCTAGATGTATACATATAGAGAAAGCGTGAGAGCGAATAAATTTAGTATACAATATATATATAATAGAGATAAAATTAAAATTAATATCAAATGATAATTAAATTATTAATTTTTAATAATTTATAATTTAAAATTTAAAATAAATAAAGATTTGTAATAGTTATGTATACTGCAAAAATGATAATTTTTTCTCTCATATGACGTGATTTTTTTTTGTCCAGTTTCTTTTTATTTTATTGGTGTCACACCACTACCGACAGCAACTACCGTTGCCCATAGCTCTGCCGTCGCCCATAACAATTAAACTCATTCACAATACGGATAGTTACTCCTATTCTCATCATATGTTCCTAGTTTTCGGTGCCTCTTTTGCTGCCGCAGCCTCACTTACGTTGTTGTAATCCCTCTCGGTCGACCGTGTCGCCGACGCTACCGCAGAATCCAGCTGACACCACCACGGGTTCTCGCATACACCGCCAAAAGTTTAACAATGTCGCTGTTTGAATTAACCGTGAGTATAGTAGATGTAACACACGCGTGTTTGAACGCAATATCAAATCAAACACTCAATTGCTTACTTTTGATTCTCACTCATCTCCCTTCATCAAACACGCAATATCAAATCAAACACTCAATTGCTTACTTTTGATTCTCACTCATCTCCCTTCATCTGTTCAAGCTTTTTTTCATTTTTTACTTTTTCAGTTTTATGGTTACATCAAATCATAAGATTTATGTGTCAAATTATACATTTTTTTTAATAAAAATTAAATTGTTGGATGATCATAGTTGCTTTTTCTGTTTATTCATCTCTTTTTCTTCTATTTTAATGGTGAATTTAGGATGGTCATTTTAGTAGGTATGCGGATGGTTATTTTAATTTTTATGTAGATAATTATTTTGATTGGATTGGATTTAATTCTATATAATTAAAATATGTTGGATGTTCAATTCATTAGGTATGATGATTATTTTTATCCGTAAGTAGATAGTTATTTTTACTAAAAGTGAGTGACGTGTGGCAAGTCAAGCAGCGATGATAAAGTGGGATGATTATTGATGAATGTGGGGTAGTTGTTGGTTGAAAAAGAAGAGAATATTGAAATGAAATGCTTTGTTAAATTAGGATTTCGGATGGTTAAAAATAACTAACTAAATTTTTTAAAATTTTGAAATTTGAAATTGGGAGATTTAAAATTTGAAATTTAATGTAAAATAATTATACGAAAGTTTTTGAATTTGGATAATTTATGGAGTGATTTTTATTATTTATTCTTATTGGGCTAAATAATAAGTTTATTGTACACAATGTCAAAATTTTTCATTATTTTTCTAATGGAATTCATACATATATTGTGTCACACGCAAGAATGTTAAATATTTTTTGAACATCAATATTTTAATAATTTTAACCGTTGATCTCAACTATAAAAATTTTATATAATATATATTAATTAAAATTATTAAAATATCATTATTTTAGATATATTTAAAAAAAATTTCAAACTATAAGCCTTTACACGTTATATGTTAAAGTTGTTAGCTGCCAATTAGTTAAGATGGTTACTTAATTATACCTAACTTCTGACTTTGGTATAGTAATGTATAGATGATGCATTCTTTGATTTTTCTGCTTCTCCATAACCCATGCATATATATAAAATATTTGGTGAAAATTTATTACATGCAAATGTGAAATTTATATTTGACATTCGATAGATAATTTGATAAATTTAATTAAATTATTATCTAATAATTTTTAATTATTAATTTCATATGAATATACTTATATGTAAATATATGTTTACCTTAATATTTTTATACCCATTTTTTGAATATTTTTTGACAGCTTTTACAAACCATGACAAAGAACTTTAATTTGTAATTTTAAACCATATATAATGACAATTTCAAACTACGATTGTTTGCTATGTGCCTAATATAGTAGTTATTCTAACGGTTATATATAAAATCGCTGCCACTTCTATGCCGATAATTTATCTGTTATCATTTTTTAAATCGTCATGGATGACATTTAACGGTAGTTTAAATTAAGCCGTCATGACTTGACTGAAAAATCGCCGTCGCTTGCAATTTTTGTTGTAGTGTTTGTTGAGTATATACTCCACTTTAAAATAGTGTAATAACAATGGGCTTATAAGTTATCAAAATTAAAATTTAATAGACTTAACTCAACTTCAAAATTAATTAATTTATGAAATGAGAGATATTTTATATTTTTGAATTATTTATAGGCTTTATCTTTAGGGTTATAGAATTTGTAATAGAAAAATGATCAAATGTGATAAATAAAACATAATATATAAAAAGAGTTTGTTAGGTAGACAATGATTTTTGTGAACAATGGACTCTAAAATTAGCTCAATAAAGTAAAAATACACTATACCCCAAATTATCCACCTAAATCTTAATATTAGAATAATCATCCGCACACTTAGTAAATTAAACATCTGATATATCTATTGTTTACATTATTTAGTATTTTTATTGTCTACTTATATTTTTCTTATATAAAATCACTCTTTTAATTTTCTCACTCTAGGGATAATTTATATTAATTATGGTTGATGATGAATAATGGGAATTAAGCAGAGATCATTTTTTCTTCTTATAGTGATCCCAAACAACTCACTCATATCAAGTTCCTCATTCTTGATTCCATTGGGAAGCTTCCAATCAAAATAGTAAAGCAACTGAGCAAGTGGCAACTCCATGTTTGGTGTAGCAAGTGCAATTCCGGGACACATTCTTCTTCCACCACCAAATGGAATAAACTCAAAGTTTGTGCCTCTATTATCAATTGAATAATTATCAACAAACCTCTCAGGCTTAAAATCCATGGCATCAACCCAATACCTTGGATCTCTTCCAATTGCCCAAGCATTGATAATAATTCTAGAATTGGCTGGAATTTGATATCCATTGATTTGGCATGGTTCTTTGTTCTCTCTAGGAATTAACAATGGCAAAGATGGATGTAACCTTAAGGTTTCTTTGATGATAGACTTAAGGTATGTCAATTGGTGCAATTTTGATTCATCCACATACCCTTTGCTACCATAAACTCTTCTAATTTCAGCTTGAGCAGCTTCCATCACTTTTGGTTTCTTAGTCATTTCAGCCATTGCCCAATCCACAACTGCTGAAGATGTTTCTCCACCACCAGCAAATATATCCTGCAAATGAATTAATTATAATAAAGGTTTTGCTAACAAACATGTTAAAGGAGTTAATAATCTTATTAGTATAAAGAAAAAATTATAAAAAATTAAATAGTCAAAACTTTTAATGCATTTAAATTGTAATATATATATAATTTTATCAGAAAAGAGCTAATCAATCCCAAATAAATGATATATTAGTAATTTCTGTTAATCTTTCATAAAAAAATTGATATAAGAACTAATTATTGTATTGTTTAATTTATTTTTTATATATTTTTATTATTTTGTATGTATGTATTGTTGAAAAAAAACATAAATATTTAATAATTAATTTTTATTAAAAAATCAACTCTTTGATATTTCTCTTGTATCTGGTCAACGAAACAACATGTATGCCTAGCTAAATAAAAAATTCCAACAATATTATTATATATATCCACGTTAAAATAAAACTAAATACGAATCACAACTTTTCATAATTAAGTCTAAAGCTTTATGATCACTCTTATATTGTAAAAATTTAAGAAAATAAATACTGGCAAAATTTTTTGAACACGTGACTTGTTTAGGTTCACAGAAAACAATTAAACTGATAATAATTATTGTCTTGATTAGACTAACCTGAATAACTGCTTTAATATTATCATCAGTTAAGAGATATTCAGAATCTTTTTGTTGAAACTTGAGAAGAACATCAACTAAATCTTCACTGCCTTCTTCTTCTTTACATTTGCCACTTTTTCTATTTCTATGATCATCTATGATGTCTTGCAATAGCTTATCAGATATTTTGTACAATTCTTTAAGTTTAGTCTTGTCTCTACTCATCATTTCAAGTACTACTCTAATTGAAGGATACAGATCAGCAATACAATTTTCTCCTGCTATTTGCAATGCTTCTTCAAAAGATGATATAAAAACTTCCTGATAACTATATTTTTTACCTGTCAAATAAAAAACATACAATTATTAAATAACAAATATGATAAAGTTATATGTAATGAGATGTAAAATCCTGATAGAATTATCATAGTAAAAATTAATTATTATATTAAAAGAGTCTAAAATCTTACAACATTATTTATTTGTTAGTTTTTAATGTAAAGTGTAGTTTTTGTCCTTGAATTTTGACAAAAATTTTAAAATATTCTTAAATTTTATTTTTTTTTAATTTTGTCCTAAAATTTTTTTTTTTTGCATCAAATATATTCTTGATGGTTAATTTTTCAAAAAATTTAAGACCAATTCAACAACAATTTTATAAGAACAACCCTCAACACAAACAAATCAAGTATCATTTTTATGCATTATTGTTAGATTGGTGTTAAATTTTTCGAAAATTTAGCTGTTTAGAATATATTTGATGCAAATCAAAAATTTTTAGGACAAAATAAAACTTAAAAATATTTTTAAAACGTTTGTTAAATTTCAGAAATAAAAAGTAAATTTTACCCTAATTTTTAATATAAGACTTTTTTTTTAATATTCCTCTTATGAGACTCCTAACATGGATAGTATATTTTTAAGAGTCAATATTAAAGAAATATTAAAAAATTATCACCACAAAAATTAACTTTTATGATGGCCATGTGTGCATCAATTGTCCCGTGGTGGAGGCTATGTGGGCCAAGTCACAATCGAATGTCGTGGGCGCTTGTGTTGCTGAATGTACTATAAGGCTAGGGTATGCGCTTCTTCTAACACCAATTGGTTTTAGTCGAGCTGGTAGCGCCTGAGGTCCTACAATAATAATAATAATAATAATAATAATAATAAAATATTTGCGCTGTGAATAAATTTCTTTTTACCAAATGCTATTCTAGCCGAGATTCCATAGGTCATTGATAAAATCTTTTGAGAGAGATTAAACATGGAGCCTTGACTTTGAGATATTGCTTTGACCAACTCTAAAACCTCTGCTTCTCTTATGTGTCTAAAAGATTGAACACGCTTTGGTGTTAATAACTCCATGGTGCATATCTTTCTTACATGCCTCCAATAGTCTCCATAGGGGCCAAAAGCAATGGCTTTTCGATTGTAATTCATGACTCTTGCAAAGAGAACGTTTGGCCTATCACAAAAGTTGAGATCTTGAGTCTTCATAATCTCTTGTGCCATTTCAGGTGATGTAACTATGATGTGGGACACTTCTCCTAGTTTAAGGTGCATTAAGGGTCCATATTTGGATGCTAAGTTTCTTAGGCATTCATGCGGCATTGATCCTACAAGGTTGTGCATGTTTCCTATGATGGGTAGTTTTCTTGGCCCTGGGGGTAAATTGGTAATATCCTTGGAAGAACTAAATTTCTTCACGGCTATTTTCAATAGCATAAAGAGAAAGAGGAAGGTGGTGAAGATAGAGATAAGGTTTTGAAGATCCATGGTATGTGCTAGAATAATGTATAATTGAGGAAGAAGGAACTAATAGGAGAGAAAGATATATATAACTCAACTATATATATAATCCTTTTTTTTTTGGTGAAATAAAAAATATAGATTTATTTAGAAAATAAAATAAATACAATATTGCTATTTGAATACAAACTTTGTATTTTTTTAATAAAATAAAAAAATTGTGAACATAAATAAAAGCAAATATGATTTTAATTTAATTTCTATTTTATCATCAAACAATATTATTATGAAAACCAATCAGTAGTCACAGATTATTATCTAAGGTACAGAAAATAATATGTGGCTAGCCTAAATCGGATAAAGTGGACAAATTAAGGATGACCACTACTCATTGAATTTCTCATCGAAAGAATATGCGCTTGTCATATTCGGGAAAAATGCTTGATAAATCACTTCTTTTATTACTACTTATTATCTTTTGTGTCAAAATAAAGTTGTTGATTTTGTAGTAATGTTATATATTTAAATTTTTTTATAAATTAATAAATTTAATTTAATTAAATAATAAAATTTAAAATAATATTAATTATAACTGATTTTTATTATATTAAACTAATTTTATTATATTTGATTAACAAAAAAATTTAGATGTGTTGTATTATTTTTTATTTTAATATATAAAATAATAATTATTGTAAGAGCCTGCAATAAAAAACTGAACTACTTTTTGTCTGTTCTTTCCTTTTCTATTTTGTTGTTGTGTTTGATTTTGCTACTGAAAATATCATTAAATTACTTTTTCGTTGCTAAAAATAATCACAGACGTGAATTTGTTACTGATTATCACGGAACATCCATACTTTGTTGCTGAAAATATCATTGAGCTAGATTTTTGTTGTTGAGAATCATCACTGAGATGAATTAGTTCCTGATTATCGTTACTGAACTTTGAATTTGTTACTGTTTTACTCAAATAATTACTTAGCTAAATCTTTTTGTCGTTGAAAATTATCATTGAGTTGAATTTGTTAGTGATTGAACCTTGACTACAATTTCTCTTGGTATGTTGTGTTTCCTCTACATAATTTGGTTTCAATAATCAATTTCTGCTTTAAGGTTTGATGGTCTTGGTTTGGTTATTTCTAGAGATCTTTCAGTTGGGACTTGTCATTTTATTTTGGGAGTTAGGGATAAAGATTCTGATTCATCTGCTTCTCAGATAACAACAACATAGAAATATCGTCTGTGCATTCTGCTGGTCATTTTAATCATCTAATAGATTTTTAAGCAATGTGTGAATTTCGAGGTTTCATAATCAGGTTTTTGATGGATGATGGATATAGAAGTAAAAGTAGAATTAGCTGATATAATTTGTGTAAGCAATTAGAAACATACCAAAAAGTATTCTTGGTCTGAAAAAGTAGCATTATTTATTAGGAAGCAACATCACAATGATGAAACCTAAAGGCTGAATAGTTTTAGAAATTCTCCATCTAAAACACCTGATTTCTTGGATGATTATGCTTTTCTGAACTCTGGATTACTAGATCTCTGTATTATGCCTTTCTTTGCATGTATAATTCAAGGTCAAGCAACTATGTCTAGGTTCCTTAATGTTGTGCATAAAACAGTATTTGGGGCAAGAGAGAACTGTGTCTAGGTTCCTTAATAAGTGAATATGGTACTTTTTTTATTTAGTTCATTATCAACATACTTAAATGAATTGTAGCCTTAGTTTAACTGTGGTTAACTGAATAGTTTTAATATATTAAGATCATCACAGCTAAGTTATTCTATTCATACATGATTATAATATTTAAAAAGAAAGATAGAATAGTAAATAAAAAATTCATTATTTATATAGATAAGCAAAAAAACGTATAATATCAATTCAATTTTAAACTTCTACAAAATAACAAATAAGATTAACATGTTCTAGTAAATACAACAAAAGATTAAACAAATACATATCTGTGTGTGGCATGTCACCAAAGAGAATAAGTACTTCATTCTCATTTGCCATTCTACCAAACTAAGTCCAATAAGTAGCCAAGCTAGGATCAATTAGGCTCTTTAAGTAAATAGAACTACCATAGTGATTTGAATGGTGGAATTTCTTTTGAAGTGGTTCTAATAGCCAAAGTTAAAGGCACAAAGACAAAGGCATATTCAGTTACAAATACTAGCAAAGGCAGATCAGTCTAATGCAAGGAATTGGTTTTTAAAATTTTTTACTTTGCACCCTGTTTCTTTATACAGACATAATATAACTCATAAAAATTTAAATTTTGTACACAATATTGTTCATTAAATTAGGAATTAATGGTGTCCATTTGCGTCAAATCCATTTTAAGCTTTTGGTCCTAAATTTTTAAACAAAATGATATTAATTTCTATCTAATCTCATACTTACAATTCAAAATATAAAATTTCAAACCTTGCTTATTGGCAACGGAAATTTCTAACATCCAACCTATTTAATAAAACAAAATCTCATAAACAATTATGACATAACATTTTCTTATAAAAATACTAGTACTACTTTTTTTTTCTTTTTCTTTAAGTTTAAAAAAAAACTTGTTCCCTTCCATAAACCAATCATAAACCAAAACAAAGCTGATGAGTTTGGAAAACTCTTATTTAATTTTGATGATGAACAAACATTATTAAAATATTTAATTACAACATTATTAATTTGATCTTAATTCATACTTGCTTAATAAATAATTTTGTGTGTGCAGATTTGTTATTGGGCCGAAATGAAAAGAAATATCCCAAGCCCAATTAATTAAATTTCAGCCCCATATAATTCTTGTTGTGTGATTTTTTGGCTGAAACGATTTTATTAGTTGGGCCAGAAAATTTTGTTTCTATAAAGCCCAAAGAAAGCCTTCCTATGTGTTCATTGCTTGATCCCAATTTCATCAGGAAAGTAAATGTTAACTAAATGGGCCAGTTTTAATCTCAATGTTACAAGCCCAAAATGTTATTAGTGATAAATGGTTCCAAGCTTGGTCCGAAACCAAGGAAAAATGAAAGCAAAGTGCTTCCAACAGAACCAAGCCTTTAACCATGTGATGGATTTCAAAATCTATTACATTGTTAATTAATGCATGGGGAATATGAGAGAGAAATACAGCTGAATTGATTGATGGCTATTATGACAAACACGCCACTCTAAGGGAAGTAAAAACAAGCTACTTTCAATTAATTAGTTGAAACACTTTGAAATTGCTTTTCTTCAGATTCTTTCTTCTCTCTCTCTCATCTCTTTCTTGTTTCTTCTTCGGTCTTTGTCCAGGAAGCTATGGACGCTATGCTCATCAACAAAGAAAAAGAAGAAGTTGCATGCGTCAAGACCATCAAGTTAATGATGGCAGGAAAAAGTAAAGTATGTAGTGGCTGAGATTTTCACCAAATGTGGTTAGATTTGGTGAGGTAATCTCGAGCTCTTCATGCTCAGAAAAGGAAGATGAAGATTCGGCCAGCAAAGGGAGATTCTTGAAGCATGGCTTGTCTTTGATTCTGCTCAACCACCACAGGAAGTAGCTAGAGTGGCGAAGTGATGGTTGAAGGCAGAGATTGAAGCAGATGAAGTCATCATCATCATGAAGCATCAAGGGCCAGAAATTCATCTTGGAGAGGAAGCCAAGGATGGAGTGCCCGGATTGATGAAGAGTGATGATCAAGGAAGGACTAGAGGTAATTGCATGTTGGTTAATGCATGGTTATCTCTTCTCTCTCTGTGTGGCCGAACCGGTTCTGTGTTGTTGAAGGAGAAAGAAGTTGGTTCGGTTTTGACTTCAACAAGTGGAGGCTCCCCTCTTCTATAATAAGGGTGGACAACCACTGTTTGAAACAAGGAGAAAATTTGAGAGTGCAAGGCACAGAGTTCTCAGAGCTACCTGAGCTAACAGTTTTCTCTTCTCCTTCAATGTATTCTGTTTTGTAATTTTCTGTTTAATTTTGTCATGTCTTGAGTCTTATGGAAAAAGGCAAACAGTGAGGTTTGTATGAAAAAGTCATAGAGCGGAAAAAGGCAGAGAGTGCAAAATTAAAAGAAAAAGCCATAGATGTCTTAGAGTTCCTTTGTTCATCTATGTTGTGTTTCATGATTCTGTGGGAATCTCCTTGTAAGTTGGGTTAGCACTTTACAAGTTGTAATCAGATTGATTATAGTGAAATTCCATCATGTTTGTGATGGAGACTGGATGTAGGCTGCACTGCACTTAGCAGTCGAACCAGGATATATCTGGGTGCAATCTTCTTCTCCTTTCTACTCCATTTCTGTTTTCTACTACACATGAGCAAAAACCAGAATTATCTCATGCCAAGTGACGAGACAAAAAGAAAAGTCTCGTGGCAAGGGACGAGACAAAACAAAGTTGCTCGTGTCCAGTGACGAGCAAAAACAGAAAAGTCTTCTCTGAAGGTCAGCAAGTGTTAGCATCGTAAAAAGGGGGCTAAGATTCAACCCCCTTTCTCTTAGCCACTGAAACCATCAATTGGTATCAGAGCTTGGTCTCAAAGAGATCAAGCTTTGCAGCTTGGAGTAAAGATCCTTATGGCAGAAAATAGTGGCGCAAATGTGGTGTCCTACAATCTCACAAAAGGGCAGTCAAGCAACATACCTCCTCTTTTCAATGGGAAAAATTATACCTATTGGAAGGAAAGGATGAAGATATTTGTACAAGCAGTTGACTACAGACTTTGGAAGATCATCCTTTAAAGGCCTCAATATCCAACCACTACAAGTGCTGAAGGAGTAGTTTCTCTCAAACCAGAAGCAACATGGACCGAGGAAGATAGGAAGAAGGTGGAGTTAAACGCCAAGGCAATAAATCTGCTCAACTGTGCTATCAGCTTCGAGGAGTACCGACGGGTGTCACGATACACAACGGCAAAGGAAATCTGGGACAAATTGCAAATCACTCATGAAGGAACCACCATTGTAAAGAAGACTCGGGCAGACATGTTGAACAGGGAATATGAAATGTTTGCAATGAAGGAAGGAGAGTCCATTGATGAACTGTTCGAACGGTTCAACTCAATCATTGTTGGCTTAGATGCTCTAGGAATTACACATTCTGAATCTGTGCTAGTGAGAAGAGTGTTGAGATGTCTCACAAAAGAGTGGGAAACAAAATCTTTAATTATTTCTGAGAGCAGTAGCTTAGATTCCATGACACTTGATGATTTGAGAGGAAACCTTCTAGCCTTTGAAAACACCTATTTGAAAAAAGATTCAAAAAAGAAAGGAATTGCTTTTTCTTCTATGACTAACCCTCTGGATGATGAATCCAGTGATAACTCTTCTGAAAATGAGTTTGTGTTGTTTGCAAAAAAATTTAGGAAAATGGTGAAGCTCAAAGGCAAAGGCAGTAGCTCAAGGAAGATGAAGAAAGACCTTAGCAAAGTAACTTGTTACAATTGCAAGGAAATGGGTCACTTCAGATCTGATTGTCCCAAGTTGAAAAAGGAGGAGAAGCCGAAAAGAGTGAAGAAGAAGGGACTGATGGCCACATGGGAAGACTTGGAGAATGACTCAGATGATGATGATGATGAAGAGTCTGAGACTAAATCACAGCCTTGTCTCATGGCAAATGAGGTAGATCAGGTATCATTTCAAAACCCTGACACTGAAGACCTTCATCTTATGATAGATCATCTTTCTGAAAAAATAAGATGTTTTCTAACTGATAATCAAGATCTTGAACAACAAAATTTCATTCTTAAAGCTGAAAATGATTTTCTCAAAGAAAAACTAAGAGAGGCCGAAACTGCTTGTGATCTTGTGGAAGAGAATAAGCAGTTAAAAGCCCAAGTTAGAAGCTGTGAAAGTGACCATTCTGTCCTTGCATATGTGAATTGTTTTAAGCAAAATGAAGAGTTGCTCAAAGAGGTTAAAAGACTTAAGGAAGACTTAGCTAAGTTCACCCAAAGTTCTGAAAATTTGAATCAAATCTTGCCTAGTCAAAAACCTCTTTATGATAAAGCTGGGTTGGGATTTCATAAATCTGAAAAATCACATTTTGAAAACATTGCTTCATCTTCAAATGATGTAAAGTATCAAGACCCAACTTACTTTAACAAAACAGCAACTCCAAGATTTTGTAGACTATGTAACCGAAGTGGTCATTTTCCAGTTCAATGTTTCTTTGGTGAAAGAATGATAGGTGATAAAGTTTACAAGGTTGTTTTTTATTACAATGATTTGGGACATAAGAGATGGTTTAATGTGAAAGGATCCAAGAAAATTTGGATACCTAAGGTCACTTGAGCGTATTTTGTAGGTATGCCTAGCTTCCAAGAAGAAAGAAAATATGTGGTACATGGACAGTGGATGCTCTAGGCATATGACCGGAAAGACAACCTTCTTCATAAAGTTTGATGAATATGATGGAGGGCTTGTCACTTTTGGAGATGATGCAAAAGGAAAAATAGTGGATGTTGGGAAAGTTGGTAAAAACTTTTCATCTTGTATAAATGATGTGCTTCTTGTAAATGGTTTGAAACATAACTTACTTAGTGTTAGTCAATTGTGTGATTTAGGTTTTGATGTTATTTTTAAGAAGTTTGTTTGCTTGGTTGTTTGTGAGAAAACTGGGGATATTTTATTTGAAGCCAAGAGATGCAACAATGTGTATGGATTAACTCTTGAGGATTTAAAGGAACAAAATATAACATGTTTTACATCTTTTGAATCTGAAAAATGGCTTTGGTATAGAAAGTTGGGACATGCTAGCATGTACCAAATTTCTAAGCTAGTTAAAAAGAATTTGGTTAGAGGAATTCCAAACATCAAGTTTGATAAGGATCTTACTTATGATGCATGTTAATTGGGCAAGCAAGTAAAATCCTCTTTTAAATCAAAAATACGCGTACTACTTTTTTTTCTTTTTCTTTAAGTTTTTTTTAAAAAAAAACTTGTTCCCTTTCTTAAACCAATCATGAACCAAAACAAAGCTAACCCAAAACAGAATCACAGAGAAAGCCACTTCATTACTGTTTAGTAGTATATACACCTAAATGAACAATTTTCTAGCCTAATAAGAACAAATTTCCAGTCCTCAAATCTACGTGACTACAAAACATAGTATTTTTGGAATTTTACAAAATATAGTACAAGCTCATACTTACAATTCAAAATATAAAATTTTAAACCTTGTTTATTAGCAACGGAAACTTCTAACATCCAACCTATTTAATAAAATAAAATCTCATAAACAATTATGACATAACATTTTCTTATAAAAATACGCGTACTACTTTTTTTTCTTTTTCTTTAAATTTAAAAAAAAAACTTGGTCCCTTCCATAAACCAATCATAAACCAAAACAAAGCTAACCCAAAACAGAATCACAGAGAAAGCCACTTCATTATTGTTTAGTATACACCTAAATGAACAATTTTCTAGCCTAATAAGAACAAATTTTCAGTCCTCAAATCTACGTGACTACAAAACATAGTATTTTTGAAATTCTACAAAATATAATACAAGAAGAGATGGTCTCGCAGATTCAATTCATAGAATACACAAACAATACAAAAGTAATTCAATTCGCAGATTTCTACAACTAAATAAATGCAAGCAGGGATGATAATAACTAACGTATAAGTGCATCACACGAATTTAACACTAGTAGTGTAATAACAATGGATTTATAAGTTAATAAAGTTGAGATTTAATAGGTTTAACTCAACTTTAAAGTTAAATAATTTATGAAATGAGAGATATTTTATATTTTTGAATTATTTATAGACTTTATCTTTGGGGTTATAGAATTTGTAATAGAAAAATGATCAAATGTGATGAATAAAACATAATATATAAAAAAAAATTTATTAGATATGTTGAGTTAAGAAATTAACTAAATTAATTAATGATGACAAACATTATTTTTGAGCAAAATAAATAATTAGTGTTGATTAATTATATCTACTTATTAATTAATTGTTTATTGTTGCAGGCCAAATGTTAATAGCCAAAATGGAATAAAAGGTAATTCAGCAAAGAATATTGGGCTGAAAGCAAAATAAAGAGCCCAAGCAAGAGCAAAGGAAGAAACCAAAGAAATTAAATCGGGCCATGCATACTAATACCCGATCCAAGCCCGAACTGGTTTCAGAATTGAATTTCCCTCTCTCTTGCTTAACTAAAAGCAACGTTCTTCTTCCTTCTAATCAAGTCACATCAAGATTTCAGAAAAAGCAAGAAAGAGAAAGAGAAGAAAAGCTTCTTCCATAAGCCATTAATCAAAGAAGCAAGAGAGAGAGAGTTGAAGCTTGAAGCACAGAAGCTAAAATAGAAATCACAAGCTAAATCAAGCTTAAGAAAGGTAAACCATATCATCTTGCATGCATAAGATCTTCATCCTTTCTTCCCTACTCTCTGCTCTATCCGAAAAATGGCTTTGAAGGGAAAGTTGTTCTCTGCCCTATTCTGCTGTGTATCTACGGTCTTAATCAAAACTTGGGGACCAAGTTGGGGTTCAAGGGTTCAGATTTGGTTGACCATTGGAAAACAAGTTCGGTTACTTCTTCATGGCTTTCGGTCAAGTTGGAAAAGTCAGAAGCAAAGGTTACTCTTTGATGTTAAAGATGAAAAAGTGAATCTGTGAGTTGGTGAAGCTCAAGGTTCAAGGTGTTGACCTTGGATGAAGAACCAAGGAACATGCAAAAAGATAAAAAGGAGCTTGCTGTTCATTTAGAGCAAGGAGAGAATACCAGTGAACCTAAGGTGTTTGTTCTGAGAGAGCACTTTGAAGAAGTTCAACTAACTGGACAGTGTAACCTAATCAAAGGTGCATTCCGCCAGTATGAAGAACTGAATCAGAGGCTTGCTAATATGGTTTTTCGCATAGCACAAAGGCTGTTGATGAAATCTATCTCCTTCATGTTTTACTGCTTGTAATGTATTTTTCTAAGCTTATCTTTCTGTAATTTCTTGTGAGAAAAGGTATTGTGAGAAAGCTCAAGAAAAAGCCATGAGTGGAAAAAGGTTGAGTGAAACACTTGAAAGAAAAACCTAGAGTTATTTTCAGATTTCTTTAGGTTAGCTAAGTGTCTTGTATCTTGTACCTGTTTGGTATCCCTTTCTTAGTTGGGTTAGCACTAAGAGTGAATAGTTGAGTGTTAGCATAGCCAATGTCAAGTTAGGTTAGAACTTGAGTGTGAAATTGGTGTATGTAATACTGTTAACTATAGTGAAATTCTTCCATAGTTGTGGAGGAGACTGGATGTAGGTTGCATAGCACAAAGCAACCGAACCAGGATACATGCTGGTGTTAGCTGTTTCTTCTCTGTCATGTTCTGTTTTCTGATATTCATGAGACAAAAATAATTTGTCTCATAAATTTCCGCTGCTGAGTTCAAAGAGAATCAGATTTGTAACTTTGCTTAAAAAAAAAACAGCAAATTAAAGGAAGGCATAGATTCAACCCCCCTTCTCTAAGCCTACCACAACCTTCAATTGGTATCAGGAGCTAAGGTCTCAAGAATCAAGCTTAACCGCTTGGAGCAAAGATCAAATGGCGAACAACTTGGGCACAACCACAGTTGCTTACACCCTCACTGAAGGCCAGTCAAACAACCGGCCACCTTTCTTCAACGGGAAGAACTATTCCTACTGGAAAGAAAGGATAAGGATTTTCATCCAATCCATTGACTACAACTTATGGAAGATCGTTGTGAGCGGTCCAAAGGTCCCAACAAAAACAAGTGCTGATGGAGTGGTGACTCCAAAAGAAGAAGCTGAATGGAATGAAGATGATAAGAAGAAGATAGAGCTGAACGCCAAAGCAATCAACCTTCTTCACTGTGCTATCAGCTTTGAAGAATACCGGAAGGTGTCTAGATGCAAGACAGCCAAAGAAATCTGGGAAAAACTCCAGGTTACACATGAAGGCACCAAACAAGTCAAAGAAACGAGGATTGATATGCTGCGAAAAGAGTATGAGATGTTCAGCATGAAGGATAGAGAAAGCATTGATGAAGCATTTGAGAGATTCTCAATCATAATCAACAACCTTGATGCTATGGGTACAAACTATGCGGAACAAACCTTGGTGAGAAAACTCCTTAGAAGCCTCACAAAAGAGTGAGAAAATACTGCCACTGTCCTAACCGAGAGTAACAACATAAGTCCCATAACCTATGATGAGCTGAGAGGAAAACTCCTTGCCTATGAAGCCACACACACAAACACAGACTCAAAGAAAAAGGGAATAGCCCTCAAGTCACAAATAGAACTGAAAGAGAGTGAGTCTAGTGATGGTATTTCAGATGACGAACTTTTGTTTTTTGCTAGGAGATTTAGAAGGATGATGAAGAACAAGGGCAAATACAAGGGTTCAAGTTCAAAGGAGCACAAGATGGACTTGAGCAAAGTGACGTGCCATTATTGCAATGAGGCTGGACACTTCAAATCAAACTGTCCAAAGCTCAAAAAGGAAGACAAAGGGAAGAAGGAAAGGAAAAGAGTACTCATGGCAGCTTGGAAAGATCTTGAGAATGACTCAAATGAAGAAGAAGAATTTGAAGGAGATGACAAAGACTATTTCATGGCTGGAAACAACAATCTTGATGAGGTAAATTATTATGATTTGACCATTGAGGACTTGCATGTTATTATTGATGATCTCACTTTAAATACCTCAAAACTGCTTGATAAATACAATGGTTGCAGATCTGAAAGAGATGTGTTAAGAGCTGAAAATGAATTTTTAAAAGAAAAAGTAAAGGAAACTGAATGTGCTTTGGACATCATTGAAGAAAACAGATTTTTAAAATCTGAACTTGAAAAATTAAAAGGAAAGCACATTGTGGATCCTCCTCATGAGTTAATTGCTGAAAATGAAAGATTAAATGATATGATTAAAAGGCTGAATGGTGACTTGGCAAAATTTGCACAAGGTTCTAGTAACTTGGACAAATTACTTGCAAGTCAAAGACCATTGTTTGAAAAATCTGGTTTAGGCTACATAGCCAAGGAAGATGCTGTTTCCAACACTTCCTCTATAAAATTTGTGGCCTCTTCATCAAATACTAAATCCATACCAAATAAATCAGGTATCGGATATGTTTCCACTTGTGAAAAAAAATCTGATGAAGAATACACAAATGAAAATGAAATTTCACCAAGAACTGGTCCGAGTTCAAACCGACCAGGTTTGGGCTATGTTTCGAAAAATGAGGTTGTTTTCAAGAAACCACCATTTTACAACAAAACCTCATATTCGAAAGGCAATAATGTTCAAAAAAATTCTGGTGAAAATACTTTTGCAAAGAGGAATAACTTTAATAAAAATCAGTTTGTTAAAAGAAATGCATCTCCTTCAAAAACCAGAAAATTTCAAAGCTTTAATCATTTCAAGCAATATAACTCACATCAGTTTCAGCAACGCACACAAGAAAACCATTGTGTTAATTGCAAAAAATTTGGTCACTCATATGTACAATGCTTCATTGAGAAGAGAGTTGTAGGAAACAAAGTCTACAATGTTGTTTGTGATTTCAATGCACTTGGGCAACCAAGATGGATTAACTTCAAAGGATCCAAATTAATTTGGATACCTAAGGCTACTTGAAACTCATCATGCAGATTTGCCTAGCATCCAAGAACAAAAAGGACATGTGGTACATGGATAGTAGATGTTCAAGGCACATGACTGGAAGGTCAACCTACTTCATCAAACTAAATAAGTATGATGGAGGTTTTGTGACCTTTGGAGATGATGGTAAAGGTAAAATCATTGCTGTTGGAAAAGTAGGTAATGAGCAATCTACTTTCATTGATGATGTGCTTTTAGTTTGTGGTTTAAAGCACAATCTTTTGAGTATTAGCCAGCTGTGTGATTTAGGATATTTAGTGGTTTTCAAAAAACTTGAATGCTGTGTAGTAAATGAAAATACAAATGAAGTGATGTTTGTTGCCAAGCGTTTCAATAATATGTATGGACTTACTCTTGATGAACTAAAGGATCAAAATGTAGCTTGTCTTCATTCTAAAGAATCTGAAAAGTGGTTGTGGCACAAGCGATTGGGCCATGCAAGTATGTTTCAAATAAACAAACTTGTTAAGAAAGAGTTAGTAAGAGGTCTTCCTTTGATAAAGTTTGACAAAGACATCACTTGTGATGCGTGCCAAATGGGAAAACAAACAAAAAGCTCTTTCAAACCGAAGGAAGACATCTCTACTAAAAGACCACTTGAGTTGCTACACATTGATTTATTCGGTCCAACAAGAACTCAAAGCCTAGGTGGTAAACATTATGGTTTAGTAATTGTGGATGACTACACTAGGTTTGGTTGGGTTTTATTTCTTGCACACAAAAATGAAGCCTTTTCGGCCTTTGAACCTTTTTGCAAGAAAATTCAAAATGAAAAGGATTTGAAAATCTCTTCCATAAGAAGCGATCATGGAACTGAATTTGAAAACAATTTGTTTGAATCCTTTTGTGGGGAATTTGGAATATCTCACAACTTCTCTTGTCCAAGAACACCACAACAAAATGGTGTTGTGGAAAGAAGAAATAGAAGCATACAAGAGATGACAAGAGCCATGCTGTGTGAGAGTAATGTTCCAAAATTCCTTTGGGCTGAAGCGGTTAACACAGCTTGCCACATTTTGAATAGAACAATCATAAGGAAATTTTTGAAGAAAACCCCTTATGAACTTTGGAAAGGCTACCCACCAAACTTAGATTACTTGCATATTTTTGGATGCAAATGTTTTGTTTTAAATAACAAAGAAAATTTGGGAAAATTTGATCCAAAGGCTTATGAGTGCTTGTTTGTAGGATATTCCACAACTAGTAAAGCATATAGGATTTATCATCAAGATGCTAGAATTATTGAAGAGTCCATACATGTTACATTCTGTGATACTAACTTGGTGCAAAGTATTTTGGAAGATGGTGATGCAGAAAATCAAGCTCAAAAGGATGATGAAGCTGCTCAGAATCATGGAAAAGAAAATTCTGGACAAGCTGAACCAGAAACAGCAAATGCTGAAAATTCAAGAGACAATTCCATTTTGTCTCATGAATCTGAAGGAAATTCTGCAGACAGCAGCATACAGATTTCATTGGTGACCGAATCTGCCTCCAAGTCCACTAGACCTCGTGAATGGAGGTTCTTAAAGAATTATCCTGAGGAATTTGTCATTGGAGACGTCTCTCATGGAGTGCAAACTAGGTCTTCCACTAGAAAGGCAAATGAAGGTTCAAACATTGCCCTTCTTTCACAAATGGAGCCTCAAAACGTCAAGGAAGCCCTTAGTGACCCATCTTGGATTAAGGCTATGGAGGATGAGCTTCTTGAGTTTGAAAAGAACCAAGTGTGGACATTGGTTCCAAGGCCAAGTGGAAAGAAAGTGACCGGCACCAAGTGGATATTCTGGAACAAGTTGGGAGAAGATGGTAGCATTGCAAGGAACAAAGCAAGGCTAGTGGCACAAGGATATGACCAAGAAGAAGGAATCGACTTTGATGAATCCTTTGCCCCTGTTGCCCGAATGGAAGCCATAAGACTTCTCTTAGCTTATGCTGCATTTTGTGGTTTTAAATTATATCAAATGGATGTGAAATGTGCATTTTTAAATGGTGTGATAGATAGAGAAGTTTATGTGGAGCAGCCTCCTAGTTTTGAAAATAAAGAGCATTCTGATCATGTTTTTAAATAGTCTAAAGCTCTCTATGGTTTAAGACAAGCTCCTAGAGCTTGGTATGAGAGACTTAGCTCTTTTCTTTTGAAAAATGGCTTTCAAAGAGGCACCACTGATACAACTCTATTTATCAAGAATTCTAATGATTCTTTTATTTTAGTCCAAATATATGTTGATGACATTATTTTTGGATCAGCAAATGAATCCCTTTGTACTGAATTTGGAAAGCTCATGACAAGTGAATTTGACATGAGTATGATGGGTGAACTTAATTTTTTCCTTGGGCTACAGATTAAACAAACTGAAAATGGTATTTTCATTCATCAAGAAAAGTATGCCAAGGAATTAGTTAAGAAATTTGGTCTTGAAAATGCCAAAACCATGGGAACTCCCATGCACCCGAATTCTAAATTGGATAAGGGAGAAAATGAGAAAGATGTTGATGAGACTAGGTATAGAGGGATGATTGGTTCTCTTATGTACTTAACCTCCTCTAGACCCGATATTGTGCAAAGTGTTGGATTGTGTTCTAGGTTCCAATCCAAACCTAAGGAGTCACATCTTTCTGCGGTTAAAAGGATCATTAGATATGTTCAAGGCACATCCAACTTTGGTCTTTGGTATCCTAAGACTGATGATTTTTCTGCAGTTGGTTATTGTGATGCAGACTTTGCTGGTGACAGAGTTGATAGAAGGAGCACTTCTGGTTTATGTTGCTTCCTTGGAAAGTCCTTAAATGTTTGGTCAAGTAAGAAGCAACCAACAGTGGCCTTATCCACTGCAGAGGCTGAGTATATAGCTGCTTCTTCTTGTTGTTCTCAGCTCTTATGGTTAAAAACACAGCTTGCTGATTACAAATTAAATGCTGAAAATATTCCCTTAATATGTGATAATATGAGTGCCATCAATATTTCTAAAAATCCAGTTTTGCACTCTAGGACTAAGCATATTGAAGTGAAATTTCACTCAATAAGAGAACATGTCCAAAAGGGGGATATTTGCATTCAATTTGTTAAATCAGAAGAGCAATTAGCAGATATTTTTACTAAACCATTAGCTGAGGATAGATTCTGCATGCTTAGGACTCGTCTAGGAATTTTGAGTTATGATTCCTTGTTTGAAAAATACTGATGTATTTGCTGGAGCTTTTTGTCTCATAAACAGGCATGAGATAATTCTGGGCAAGTGATGAACGTTTCCATCAAGTCAGTGTGATCTGGGCTTGTTTCAAGTGAATCTCAATCTGGGCCAACCTCAATATTCAGATCAAGAGTGGTCCAAATGTGTTTCATTGATTTCATACCACCTCAAGGCCCAAATATGAATGTTACAATCTTGTTTGTTTTTTTTGTGTTTCATAAAAGGCTTTCACTAAATGTTTTGTGGCCCAAAAGGTTTTCAAGTAAATTTAATTTGGCCAAAAAAAAGGGGGTTTCAGGTTAATTGTGTTGTTTTCAATTTTTTTAATTATTTATTGATCTTTAAAATTAAATAAAATCTTTCTTGAATGAGGTCATGTCTTGTCAAGTCTTTTCAAATGGTGATGCAGTTGCATGGGTTTAGAAATCTACTTTTTGGGTACGGTTACCAACACTCCCTCTCTTCCCTCCATAACTTCTCCTCAACCCTTCGGTTTCTTTCCTCTCACACCACTATCTCTCTTTCATCAAAGGCATCATTTTAACCAAAATGAGGAAGAAAGTCATTGCAAAAAGGGCTCATCGTGAGAAAATTTACAAACCACCCACAAAGCCTTCCACTCGCTCTCAAGACCGAACCTTTACCCCTTCTCCTTCTCCTCCTACCTCTCCTCCTCGCTGTGACCCCATGGCTCGAACCAAAAACACTCCAAGGTTCCCTGCCTCTGCCAAACCAACTCCACCACCGAAGGCGACGCCTTCCAAACCTGCCTCTTCAAAACCTGGCTCCTCAAAGCCACCCTCATCCAAAGGGAAGCGTCCGGCAACGGAGGAACCTGTTCCTGAGCCACATCAACCCAGGGCAAGGTCAGTTCCTGTGCGTTCACAGAGAGGTAACACTCGAGTCTCTCTCAATAATGTTAAAGAACCAGAAATTGGACCATTTGATCACAAAGCCCATTTTATGACCTCTCATTCAAACTATAACCCCTATAGATTCAAATCTGCCATGAATAATGATTTTTATGAGGGAGTCATCCAATATCGTACCCTATGCTCTTCATTTCTCGCTGATCTGCCATCTTTGAAAAGAAAAGGTTTTCCTTTTGTTGACAACTTAATTTTTCTGGACTGGAATCACCTTTTTGACATTAAAAAACCTGTTTATCCATTGTTGGTCAAAGAGTTTTATGCAAACATGACTTATCATGAAGGCACTGCTCATTCATATGTCAAGGGCCGAGATATCATTTTAAACAATGAGACCATCAGTGAAGCTTTGAAGTATACTGATGTTGGGCCTTGTGCATACACGTCAGTTAAGTGGGATGAAGGAGTTGGTGTTTCATACAATGATGCCCTGCCTAGTATTTGTGAACATGTTTCCTTAATAAATGGCATTACACCCACACACAAAGCCCTAGGATATGAACGTGCTCAGTTGCACCAAATGGTCAACCACATTATACTTCCTCAAAGTGGTTCATATCAAAGGGTTTCATACACTGACACTCTTGTTTTATATGCCATTCTCACCAAAACTGAAATTTCATTTGCATATTTGATGGTTAGATACATGTTTGACTCAGTTAGAAGTGAAAAGGACAAAGCTCTACCTTATGGCATGTTTCTAACCTGTATTTTTGAGTATTTTGGTGTTGACTTGACCAATGAGAAATATGAGAACAGACATTCATACCTAAAAGGGGGTGGTTCAGTGAAACAGAACAAAGGACCCACTAGATCTGAAAGAGTTGTCCTAGATGATGAAGATGAGGATTTTGTCCCTGAGGATTCTACTGCTCCTTCCACTGAGGGTACTTCCATTTCCACTGGGAAGAAATCCACTCTGCTGAATGTGGTCAGGGATGTTGCTCAAGAGTTTGTCTCCCAATCGAACCACTTGATTGAATTGAGCAAAGAGAAAAGGAAGCTGGCTAGCAAGCATGAGAACTTCCTGAAGAAATCAAGGGATAGGGTGGCTGTACTGATGACCTTCATTGATAACCTTCAAAATGATGAAGATGTTGCCACTGATGTTGAAGAGGATGCTGTTTCGGAGGGGAATGGTTTAGATGCCTAGGATTTGTCTCATAAAAACTGCTGCTGCTCTCTTTTTGTCTCATGATTTCTGCTTCTTTTGCTACTTTTGAACTATTTCATTTTGGATGACTGTAATAACTCTTAATATTGGTGCACTTTAGACAGCTTAATTAGTACTTTGGTCTATGCTCTAACTCTTTTCTGCAGGATACAAGACTTTGTTTTTGTTGCTCTTATCCGCCCTTGATGACAAAAGGGGGAGTAAAATTAGCAATAGGATAGGATAGGATAGTAGATCCTAGTACCTCTTACTTATTCTTGCTGCATTAATACTTGTTTTCACATGCTGAATTTGTTTGGTGATAGCTTGATATTGGGCTGATTATGTAATGTTGCTCATTTGATATCCCGTGTACAAGATATATTGTACATAACTCTTTATCGTGCTTTCTTTAAGAACAATGTGAAACAGGGAAAAAGAGAAAAGCATAGATTCAGGGGGAGCTACTGTTGAAAAGGATAGGGGGAGCAACATAAAATCAAAGGGAGATTTCCAAACCTAACTCAAACTTATTTCCTTTTGATTATTGCTCAAATCATGTTTGTCATCAAGGGGGAGATTGTTGAGTTAAGAAATTAACTAAATTAATTAATGATGACAAACATTATTTTTGAGCAAAATAAATAATTAGTGTTGATTAATTATATCTACTTATTAATTAATTGTTTATTGTTGCAGGCCAAATGTTAATAGCCCAAATGGAATAAAAGGCAATTCAGCAAAGAATATTGGGCTGAAAGCAAAATAAAGAGCCCAAGCAAGAGCAAAGAAAGAAACCAAAGAAATTAAATCGGGCTATGCATACTAATACCCGATCCAAGCCCGAACTGATTTCAGAATTGAATTTCCCTCGCTCTTGCTTAACTAAAAGCAACGTTCTTCTTCCTTCTAATCAAGTCACATCAAGATTTCAGAAAAAGCAAGAAAGAGAAAGAGAAGAAAAGCTTCTTCCATAAGCCATTAACCAAAGAAGCAAGAGAGAGAGAGTTGAAGCTTGAAGCACAGAAGCTAAAATAGAAATCACAAGCTAAATCAAGCTTAAGAAAGGTAAACCATATCATCTTGCATGCATAAGATCTTCATCCTTTCTTCCCTACTCTCTGCTCTATCCGAAAAATGGCTTTGAAGGGAAAGTTGTTCTCTGCCCTATTCTGCTGTGTATCTACGGTCTTAATCAAAACTTGGGGACCAAGTTGGGGTTCAAGGGTTCAGATTTGGTTGACCATTGGAAAACAAGTTTGGTTACTTCTTCATGGCTTTCGGTCAAGTTGGAAAAGTCAGAAGCAAAGGTTACTCTTTGATGTTAAAGATGAAAAAGTGAATCTGTGAGTTGGTGAAGCTCAAGGCTCAAGGTGTTGAACACCTTGGATGAAGAACCAAGGAACATGCAAAAAGATAAAAAGGAGCTTGCTGTTCATTTAGAGCAAGGAGAGAATACCAGTGAACCTGAGGTGTTTGTTCTGAGAGAGCACTTTGAAGAAGTTCAACTAACTGGACAGTGTAACCTAATCAAAGGTGCATTCCGCCAGTATGAAGAACTGAATCAGAGGCTTGCTAATCTGGTTTTTCGCATAGCACAAAGGCTGTTGATGAAATCTATCTCCTTCATGTTTTACTGCTTGTAATGTATTTTTCTAAGCTTATCTCTCTGTAATTTCTTGTGAGAAAAGGCATTGTGAGAAAGCTCAAGAAAAAGCCATGAGTGGAAAAAGGTTGAGTGAAACACTTGAGAGAAAAACCTAGAGTTATTTTCAGATTTCTTTAGGTTAGCTAAGTGTCTTGTATCTTGTACCTGTTTGGTATCCCTTTCTTAGTTGGGTTAGCACTAAGAGTGAATAGTTGAATGTTAGCATAGCCAATGTCAAGTTAGGTTAGAACTTGAGTGTGAAATTGGTGTATGTAATACTGTTAACTATAGTGAAATTCTTCCATAGTTGTGGAGGAGACTGGATGTAGGTTGCATAGCACAAAGCAACCGAACCAGGATACATGCTGGTGTTAGCTGTTTCTTCTCTGTCATGTTCTGTTTTTTGATATTCATGAGACAAAAATAATTTGTCTCATAAATTTCCGCTGCTGAGTTCAAACAGAATCAGATTTGTAACTTTGCTTTAAAAAAAAAAAAACAGCAAATTAAAGAAAGGCATAGATTCAACCCCCCTTCTCTAAGCCTACCACAACCTTCAAGATAGATAATGACTTTTGTGAACAATGTGAATAATGGACTTTAAAATTGGCTTAATAAAATAAAAATATATTACATCCCAAATTACCCACCTAAATCTTAATATTAGGATAACCATTCGCACACCTAATGAATTAAACATCCGATATATCCATTATTCACATTATTTAATATTTTTATTGTCTACTCATACTTTTCGTATATAAAATCACTCTTTTAATTTTCTCACTCTAGTTATAATTTATATTAATTAAGGTTGATGATGAATAATGGGAATTAAGCAGAGATCATTTTTTCTTCTTATAGTGATCCCAAACAACTCAGTCATATTAAGTTCATCATTCTTGATTCCATTGGGAAGCTTCCAATCAAAATGGTAAAGAAGTTGAGCAAGTGGCAACTCCATATTTGGTGTAGCAAATGTAATTCTGGGACACATTCTTCTTCCACCACCAAATGGAATAAACTCAAAGTTTGTGCCTCTATTATCAATTGAATAATTATCAACAAACCTCTCAGGCTTAAATTCCATGGCATCAACCCAATACGTTGGATCTCTTCTAATTGCCCAAGCATTGATAATAATTCTAGAATTGGATGGAATTTGATACCCTTTGATTTGGCATGATTCTTTGTTCTCTCTAGGAACTAACAATGGCACAGATGGATATAACCTTAAGGTTTCTTTGATGATAGACTTAAAGTATGTCAATTGGTGCAATTCTGATTCATCCACATACCCTTTGCTACCATAAACTTTTCTAACTTCAGTTTGTGCTCTTTCCATCACTTTTGGTTTTTTTATCATTTCAGTCATTGCCCATTCCACAACCGCTGAGGATGTTTTCCCACCACCAATAAACATATCCTGCAAATAAATTAATTATAATAAAGGTTTTGCTAACAAACATATTAAGAAATTAATAATCTTATTAGTATAAAGAACAAAATTATAAAAAATTAAATAGTCAAAACTTTTGATGCATTTAAATTGTAATATATATATATATATATATATATATATATATATATATAAAGTTTTATCAAAAAAGAACTAATCAATCCCAAATAAATGATATAAAAGATTGATATAAGAACTAATTTATCTAATAAAATAAAATGAAAAAAAATTTACTATTAAAAGACGGGTTGTACTGAAATTGTTTAATTTATTTTTGTGTATTTTTATTATTTCGTATATATGTAATGTTGAGAAAAAAACATAAATATTTAATAATTAATTTTTATTAAAAAATCAACTCTTTAAGCTACATAAAAATTTCAACAATATTATATCCACGTTAAAAATAAAAATACATACTAACCACAACTTTTTACAATTAAGTCTAGAGAAATGTTAGGAGGCTAATACTTTTGTTAAATTTTAGCCAGTATTTAATTATAAAAAAATTAAATGATTTTATACTATTAGATACAATTTCACATCATTAAAAATATTATTAATGACTAATTAATGACTAAAAATCACAAAATCTGTTATCTCTTAAATCTAAAATTTTATGATCACTCTTATATTGTAAAAGTTAAAGAAAAGAAAAAGTATAGATAACTAATAACATTAGTGAATAATGTGATGAACAATAGATATTACTAGGTGTATAGATGTCTATTCTAATATTAAGATTTATGTAGACAATTTGAAGGTATAGTGTGTTTTTATTTTATTAGTGATTGTTCATATTAATCAAAAAAATCATTGGTTACCTAGCATAATTCAAAAAAAATAAAATACCGGCAAAATTTTCTGAACACGTGACTTGTTTAGGTTCACAAAAAACAATTAAACTAATAATAATTGTTTTTATTAGACTAACCTGAATGACTACTTTAATGTTATCATCAGTTAAGGGATATTCAGAGTCTTTTTGTTGAAACTTGAGAAGAACATCAACTAGATCTTCACTACCTTCTTCTTCTTCACATTTGCCACCTTTTCTATTTCTATGATCATCTATGATGTCTTGCAATACCTTATCAGACTTTTTATGCAATTCTTCAAGCTTAGTCTTGTCTCTACTCATCATTTCAAGCAGTCCTCTAATTGAAGGATACAGATCAGCAATACGATTTTCTCCTCCTATTTGCAATGCTTCTTCAAAAGATGATATAAAAACTTCCTGGTAGCTATATTTTTTTCCTATATTCTCAAATAAAAACCATACAATTATTAAATAGCAAATATGATACAGTTGTATGTAATGAGAGAGATTTAAAAAAAATAATAATAATAAATGTAAAAAAGCAAGTATTTGAGCTGTGTATAAATTTCTTTTTACCAAATGCTATTCTAGCCGTGATTCCATAGGTCATTGATAAAATCTTTTGAGAGAGATTAAAAATAGAGCCTTCACTTTGAGATATTGTTTTGACTAACTCTGAAACCTCTGCTTCTCTTATGTGCCTAAAAGATTGAACACGCTTTACTGTTAATAACTCCATGGTGCATATCTTTCGTACATGCCTCCAATACTCTCCATAGGGGGCAAAGACAATGCCTGTTCGGTTGTAATTCATGACTCTTGCTAAGAGAAGGTTTGGCCTATCACAAAAGTTGAGATCATGAGTCTTCATAATCTCTTGTGCCATTTCAGGTGATGTAACTATGATGTGGGACACTTCTCCAAGTTTAAGATGCATTAAGGGTCCATATTTGGATGCTAAGTTTCTTAGGCATTCATGGGGCATTGATCCTACAAGGTTGTGCATGTTTCCTATGATGGGTAGTTTTCTTGGCCCTGGGGGTAAATTGGTAATATCCTTGGAAGAACTAAATTTCTTAATGGCTATTTTCAATAGCATAAAGAGAAAGAGGAAGGTGGTGAAGATAGAGATAAGGTTTTGAAGATCCATGGTATGTGCTAGAGTAATGTATAATTGAGGAAGAAGGAACTATATATATATAATATTTTTTTGTGAAATAAAAATTATAGATTTATTCATAAAATAAAATAAATACAATATTGCTATTTTAAGACAAACTTTGTATTTTTTTAATAAAATAAAAAAAATTGTGAACATAAATAATAAAAGCAAATATGATTTTAATTTAATTTCTATTTTATCATCAAATAAATAATATTATTATGAAAAACAATTAGTAGTCACAGATTATTATCTAAATATAAGATACAGATGGCGAGCCTAAATCAGATAAGGTGGACAAATTAAGGATGATCACTACTCATTGATATTTTATACCAGAAAGGTAATCATTGCTCACTGAATTTCTCATCGAAAGAATATGCGCTTGTCTGCTTGAAATGGTATAAACCAAATTAATAAAAAAAATAGCAACAATAATCTGAGGTCCATATAAAATTTGGAGTTTTCGATTATATAAATTTTATAGAGATATTCTGAAAAATGCTTGAAAAATCACTTCTTTTATTACTAATTATTATCTTTTGTGTCAAAATAAAGTCGTTCATTTTATAGTAATGTTATATATTTAAATTTTTTTATAAATTAATAAATTTAATTAAATTAAATAATAAAATTTAAAATAATATTAAGTATAACTAATTTTTGTTATATTAAACTAATTTTATTAAATTTAATTAATAAAAAAATTTAGATTGTTGTATATTATTTTTTATTTTAATATATAAAATAAATAATTATTGTAGCCTGCAATAAAAAAACTCCAGTCGTTGCATGAATGATAGTGAGATGGACTGTCACATATGCATGTTCCGCTTGATGATAATAACTAACGTGTCCCACCCACATATCTCTTTAGTTTCAAAAATGGACATGAAAAGAAACAAAAAAAAAACTAGAACCCTATATATATGTCACAAATTAAATTACAACCATGCAAATTCATATTTTATATATATACTATACCGGACCTTAAAATAATAACAAGTTAAATGCACATACATGTTAAGTTTTGAGATGGAAATTTGAGACATATTGTTAGTATTGTAAGTGTGAAAAATGTCGAAATTAGTCCCACTTTAAAAAAATTAAAAAAAATAAAAAATTTATAAGATGAGAAATTCATTAACTTAACACTTTAAGATTTTGAGTTATATATGGTATTTTTTCATCTTATATGTTAGTAACTCAGGTGCGCGATTAATAATGTGTGATGGAGGGAAGTTACAAAAGGGATATTTTATGTTGGTGTCAGTCAAACTCAATCTTTAATTATATCATCTAATAAGTTTTTGTTGAAGAAAGTTTTAATTTTTTTTCAATCTGAACGCATGTATAAATCACTACTATAAAAATTCAAATTATTTCAAAATTGTCATGTAGAACATTTTTTATATATTTAAAATAAAAACTTCTTAAATACATATATATGTGGCTATGCGTGTGTAATAAACAAATATTTAATTGATTCTAAATTAAATTTTTTAAAAATTTAATTGTTATGAGTATACTTGATATAATAAATTCAAATTTTTTGAAATAAAATTAAAATAAAAAATAAAATTTAAAAATATTTTTAAAACGTTGGACAAATTTTAAGAATAAAAAATTGTATATATTTACTCATTTAAAAATTATTAATAATAAAATGTACTTTTAGTTACCGAAACTGTGTTGAAATATTAAAAGTACACTCTCAGTAGAAACTAATCATCAAAGTTTGTTGAATTTGAAAAAACAATAACAATAATTTGATAATAATTAAATATTATAATATTGGGTCCAAAATCTAAAGTAGTGTGAATAATTTGTTTTGTTAGTGTACAACCAATTAATCTAAAAGAAAGAATAACAAATAAGGCTCAATGATGGTCCAGACTAATCATCATAGCATTTAGCTTATTTACTTACTAATGACCTAAAGAATAGTTGCACATTATATTATCCAAGATGAAGAAACAAATTCATTCTCCTCTAAACCAAAGTTAGTGATCGAAATTATTCTTTCTATTCTCTCTTCTCAACCCACATGACTCAATTCCAAAAGCAAGCAAAAAAAAATGTCTAATTAAAGTTCAAATAAAAAAAATAATTATCAAAATCCAGAAAAAAGGTCAATAGCTAAGTCACAAAAGCAAAAAATTAAATCAAAAGGTAAATCAAAAAATTGTTTTATTTTTGTGTTTTGTAGGTAATTTGTTGAAGATGTTTTCCTCCTACGTATATAGAATGAAAAATTTAAAAAAAAAATGAAGGTTATAAAACTCTGCTACAAATAAATCAAGGATCAAGAACAAAATTTGAAATCAAAGTATTAATGAATAACTCAAATCCTTTAAAAAATTTGAAAAAAAAAAGAAAGAGATGCAACTAAGTAAGAATGCATGTTTATTTTAATCATTGTTGTTGTGCTACTACTGTGTTATTTAGAGAAGAAGAAGTCAAAATTGTTCAAGTCAAGTTTCAAATTTTAGAAGTTTTACTCCTCTATTATTAAAAGGGTAAACGGTCAAAGATTGAGGTAAGGAGTGAGTGTAAATCCTATAAAGTTAGCGAATAATTAATTAATAAATTAATTTTTAATTAAAAAAATTAAAAATATGATTTTTATAATTTAATGAGGTAGAGCTAATTAAAATAAGAATTTTGACACTAATTTTAAAAAATTTGACTCAAAATTAGACCGAACGGATCAAACCAGACAAATCGGACTATATTGGACCGAAGGCCCAACCCACTCAACCCAATACACTTAAAGAAGAATCATTCTAATATTAATTCTCCAAAAGTGGAGCCTTACGCTCTCCAGAATTGGAGTTGAACTGCTTCGACAAGCGAAGCTTTTAAATCACAAAAATCATTCAAAGTCCAGCACAAATACAAGTTCGAAGCTAGTTAAAGCTAAAAAACAGTGACGACAAAAGGAAAACAACTCAGCAAGGCAAGCAATGGAAGAGCTAGAAAATGCAGCCATGGAAGGGGACGTCCTGGATCTGGAAGAATCTCAAGCTCAACATGGAGAGACAGATCAGAAGCTGGTGGGCAGGGTGTTGACAGAGAAGGTGCTGAATATGGTCACAGTGCGCAAAACGATCTTCAACATGTGGGGAGATCCACAGGGTCTGGTGATCACCAATGCAGGACCAAACTCCTTCATCTTGAACTTTAAAAGCCAGGAGGAAGCTAGAAGAGCATATGAAGGTGGACCATGGAGAATAGAAGGACACATGCTGAGTCTGCAATGGTGGAAAGTAAACCTGTCAATCAATGAGGTAAACTACAATCAGCTTCCTATTTGGGTTCAAATACATGGCTTACCGTACGACAAAATAAACATAAAAAATGCTGAGAAAATAGGAGCCACAATAGGGAGAGTGATAAGCCTTGAAGATCCTTTTGTTGAAGGAAATATGCTTAGATCTTTTTTGAGGGTCAGAGTGGAGATAAATGTGCAAGTGCCACTAAAAACTGGATTCTGGTTCAAGAGAGATGATGGAAGCCATTCATGGGCTGATTTCAAATATGAAAAATTGTATGGTTATTGTTACAAATGTGGCAGAATTGGACATGACAAAAGAGCATGCGTGGAGGAGCTAGCAAGGTCACTAGTAAACCCAGAAATCCCCAGATATGGGCCTGAACTCACAACTCCAGGGCTGAAACCAATCGAAAATGAGGCAAGAAAGGCAGGTATAAGGAGAAGAAAGGAAGAGCAAAACAATTGGGTGGAGGAGCTGTGGGAGGCGCGTGAAAGAAGTTTCCAAGGGAGGGAGTGGCTGAAAAGACAAGAACAAAAGCAAAGAGGGGGGTCAGGCCTAGGGGGTGAGAGAAGCTCTCAAGCTAGTGTCTCAGGCAAATCTTGGGGCAGAACAGCAAATCCACAAGCACAAATGGGAGAGAGACAGGTGGCAACACAAGAGGTGCAAGATCAAAATGAAGGGGCTGATGAGGATGGAATGAACAGAGAGAAGCACATTGAGAACCCCAATTTAAATGATGATGGGACAGCAAATCAAGAAAAAGGGAAGAAAAAAGGAGCCACCTCACAAAATCAGCAAGTCAGAGAATCACTAACAATGGGAAGCGTGAATGGAAAAAAAAAAGAAAATGCAAAAGAGAATGAGGTGGATATTTGTAAAGCTTCTAGGAAGTATGAAGAGAAAGGTGGGCCAAGTATGAGGAAAACAGATAGCACAAAAAGAGGAACATGGGCTCTCATTGACCAAAGGCCCAATAGAAATAGACAAATTAGAAGTGGGCCAGATGAAGGTGAAAGGAACCTGACCATTAGGGAGATACTGGAGCAGTTCAACAAGAACATGGCTGAAGAGAAAAGAAAGGCAGACATGGGAAATGAAGCAGAAGAGGAAGCCCAAGAAAGAAAGAACATGGATACTGAAGGAGTAATTAGAAGCTATAACATAAATGAGAGAGAACCTGAACAGAGAGGCAAGCAAATTTTCGCAGAGAGTGAAGGAGGTTTCTATTATGTTGAACTAGCAGAAGAAGAAGAGGAGATAGTGCAGAAAAACAGCAAAGCAATAGTAGTGGCCAGTGAATATGAAACAGAACTTGTTCAAAGAATGGAGGAAAAGTTAAAGCTTAAAAGAAGAAGGGAAGAGGACCAATAGGAGCAAATTGCAAAAATCTGGAAGGAAGAAGAGAAAACTATACAGATATGGAGGGCAAACAAGAAAAACAGATGCAGCAGAAGCCTAACAGAAAGAGGAGATCATGAGGAAGAATCACAAATCAGAGTCGACTCGGAAGACCCAATGGCTGAGGAGGCGGGCCTACACATGCCCCCAACTCAACCATGAGCATCATAAGCTGGAACTGTCGCGGGGTAGCGGCTCCCGCAACAGTTTCTGAATTGCACAGCATGTGCAAACAATTGAAGCCGGCAATTATATTTCTAATGGAAACTAGAGCTAGAGATAGCACCATTAAGAAGTTGAAAAGAAGGTTACATTTTGAGAATGTATTTAACATAGAACCCCGGGGGCTGTCCGGAGGGCTATGCCTTTTGTGGAATGATATATATAATGTTGATATTTATTTCTCGTGTCAAAATCATATAAAAACCCGTATTGATGATAGGAAAGGAAAAATATGGGAGTGCAATTTTATATATGGAAATCCTTGTTTTGGAAGAAGAAGAGAACAATGGAGAGCAATCACAGCTAATAACAACAACAGGGGGGAGCCACAATTATTCATAGGAGATTTCAACGACATTTTGAGCCAAGAAGAGAAAATTGGTCTACATCCAAAGCCACAAAGTCATGTAAGAGAGTTCAGGCAGTTTGTAGATAAGAATTACCTTATGGACTTAGATATAAAAGGAGGAAGATTCACATGGTTCGGAAATCCAAGAAATGGATTCATCACCAGGGAAAGGATAGATAGGGCACTAGCTAATTGGGAATGGAGAGTCATGTATCAGCAAGCATCACTCAAAGCTCTACCGGCGATTAGTTCTGATCATTGCCCTCTAGTTTTGGACATAAATCATGTTCAAAGAATAGAGAAAAGTTTCAAATTTGAGGCCTTTTGGACAGATCATGAGGAGTGCGAGCACACGGTAAGAAAAGGATGGGAAAAAGAAGACGTCCAAGGATGCGTTTGGAAAGGATTAACAACAAGAATGGAAAATTGTAAAGAGGAGCTTAAAAAGTGGAGCAAGAGGACGTTAAAGCGAGCAGATAAGGAAATACACGAGCTGAAAGAAGAATTAAAGAAGCTACAAAATTCGGAACTTACACAAGAGAAGCAGGAGAAAATACAACATATTAAAGAGGAAATTGCTGCATTATGGAAACAGGAAGAAAAATACTGGGGACAAAGAACCAGGTTGAAGTGGCTAAAATGGGGAGACAAGAACACATCATTTTTCCATGCCACAACCATTCAAAGAAGGGGAAGGAACAGAATTGACAAACTTAGGAATGAGGCGGGTTCATGGATAGAGGAGAAAAAAGATATCATGAAGCATATAGAGGAACGATTTGATGCACTTTTTACTTCCAATAATAAAAGGAGTTATGAATCAGTCTTAAGCAATATTCCAGTAAGAGTCTCGGATGACATGAACAGGGAGCTCATCTCAGAGGTTACAGAGGAGGAAATCAGAAAAGCAGTTTTTAGCATGGGAAGTCTAAAGGCTCCTGGACCAGATGGCTTGAATGGACTATTCTACCAGAAACACTGGGAGATAATCAAGAAAGAGGTATGTGCAGTTGTTAGAGAATTCTTTCGGAGTGGATTCTTACCGGAGGAAATTAGCGAAACCATAGTTGTTTTAATTCCAAAGGTCAAGGATCCTGAAGAACTAAACCAGTTAAGACCTATCAGTTGCTATAACTTCATTTACAAAATTATAACCAGGATCTTAGTTCTGAGGCTGAAAGGGCTACTTGAGGGGATAGTGTCTCCAACCCAGAGTGCATTTGTGGGAGGAAGGCTCATACAGGATAATGTAGTAATTGTGCAAGAAGTTTACCATAGTCTAAATAAGAAAGGAAGAGAGGAATCACAAAATATAGCAATCAAGTTAGACATGAACAAGGCATATGACAGGCTTGAATGGGACTTTCTCGAAAAGGTGCTCATAAAATTCGGCTTCGCAGAAAAATGGGTCGACTTGGTCATGAAGTGTGTAAGAAGTGCAAACTATAGGGTAAAGGTTAATGGTGAGCTATCCAGGAATATCAAACCTCAGAAGGGTCTTCGACAAGGGGATCCATTATCTCCATACTTGTTTATTTTAGCAGCTGAGGTATTCACAATCCAAATGGAGGCGGCTAAAGCAAAAGGAAATATAACAGGTCTAAAGATAGCTCCAACAGCTCCGGCACTCACTCACTTGCTGTTCGCAGATGATTGCATCATATTTGCAAAGGCGAATGAGGAGGAGATATATCAGATTATAACCGTGCTCAACGAATACACGGAGGCATCCGGACAAAGGATCAACATGAATAAGTCAGGAATTTCCTTTGGTAGCCAAGTGCCGATACAAACGAGGGTCAACATTGAAGAAATTTTAGGAATGAAAACATGGGACACGCCAGGGAAATACTTGGGGTTACCAGCCATATGGGGAAGATCTCACAACAAAGCTTTAGCATGGATTGAAGAGAAGATCATGAATAAACTAGAGGGTTGGAAGGAAAGATTGTTGAACCAAGCAGGCAAAGAAACACTAATAAAGTCAGTAATTCAGGCAATGCCATCATACATCATGAATGTCATAAAGCTTCCTAAGAGTTTTTGTAGAAGAATCTGCGCAAAAGTTGCTAAATTCTGGTGGGCAGCATCGGGGAAGGAACGGGGCATCCATTGGAAGAAATGGGACAGCATTACTGATAGTAAAGGTGAAGGGGGTTTGGGGTTTAAAGACCTTGAAAAACAGAATACAGCCTACCTTGCAAAACAAGCATGGAGAGCATTAAAGAACCCGAATGCAATTTGGGTAAAAATCTTGAAATCGATATATTTCCCGGACGGCAACTTCTGGACAGCGACGAGTAGAAAGGGCGCATCATGGGTCTGGAGAAGCATTTTACATGGAAGAGAGCTATTAAAGGAAGGGGCAAAGTGGAGTATAGGAGATGGATCCAAAGTTAGCATCTGGAGGGATAATTGGATCGCAGGGAGGAGCGGGCCTCTCAGCAAAAATAGTACAGATAACTCGAGGGTCAGGGATCTCATTGTAAATGGGGAAGGATGGAACAAACGGAAGATTGAAAGTGAATTCTCCCAAGAAATCAGTAAAGAGATTCTCAGCACCCCGGTTAGTGTAATGAACAAAGAAGACAACCTATATTGGCCATGGAGGGAGGATGGAATTTACTCAGTTAGAACGGGATATTACGTGGCAAGAAAGGCAGAGCAGAACATGAAACACAGGGGTCCATCAACAAGTGATAATAAAAAGGAGATATGGAAGGAGGTGTGGAGGATGGAAGTCCCGCAGAAGATCAAAATGTTCCTTTGGAGAGCGTGTCATGATATATTACCAGTAGGTTCGAACTTATATAAGAGGAAGCTGGTACCAGATCCAGTTTGTCAGATATGCTTAAGAAGTGCAGAGACAGCAGAACACGCATTACTACTATGTGATTGGGCTAGGGCGACATGGTTCGGTGCGGAATGTCAGTGTACTCCAACAGCTATGACAGTTAGCTCAATCGGGAATTGGATAGTTGAATGCATAAAGAAGTTGAGAGCAGCAGGGGGAGAGGACCAGGAAAGGAGAATAAGCAAGCTGGGATTTCTAATGTGGGAGATATGGAAAACAAGGAACAACAAGCTATTCCAAAAACAGGATGTAAATCCTACATGGACTATTTACAAGGCAGCAGCACTAGAGGCAATATATTGGAAGCTAGCAGAAAAGCAGCAAACACAAAAAATAGAAGCAAAAAGGAACAATACCAACCTGGTGAAATGGAGACCCCCTCCTGCAAACTGGCTGAAAGCAAATGTTGATGCAGCTTTTCGGAAGGAGACCGGAACGGGGGCAATAGCTGTGGTTATCAGAGACTACAAAGGAAAAATTATATTAGGTTTTACAGGAAAGATTCAAGCTAAATCTAGTATTGTGGCAGAAGCTCAGGCGATAAGGCAAGCGCTAATTATTGTAAACAACCTACAAATGGGCAGAACTCTAGTAGAATCGGATAATTTGAAGCTAATTCAATCAATTAAATCTAAGACAGATTTAGGGGAGGCTATGGCTATAATCCAGGATATTCAAATTTTGATGGAGAGTTTACCTGAGAAAGGTATAACTTGGACCCTCAGAAATGGAAATTGTCTAGCAGATGCAGTAGCTAAAGCAGCAGAAGCAGGAACATTACAAGCGAATTGGAGCTTTAAACCACCTGCTGACATACAAGGCATCATAAAAAAAGAGATTCAAATGTGAAGTCAGAATCACAAAGCAGTAAGGAAGATTGAATTTAGGCGAAGTGAAGTTTGAACCTGTTAATGGAGCAAGTATGACAGATTTCAACCAGATCATCAACGATCTGAGACAGAAGATCCACATGCAACCCAAGACGACGCTGTTACGGAGTATATGTTACGAGATCATGAGGCAGAGAAAGACAAAGGCGGCAGTGATCTATGGAGACCAAGGAATCCAGGTTTAGGGTAAGGAAAGTGGCGACGCTGAGATACCACTTGAAACTCCAAAAGGAATTTATGTGGGGAAATTTGAATGCCTTCATCTGCTGAGGGGAAGAAGAGCAATCGATCCCGTTCCTGCCACGGGGACAAGGCAGAACGAAAGTGGCTCAGCTTGGTAAATCTCCCGCGAAAGTGGCTCAGGGTGCACCAGTAACCATGCACCGGTCAGTTTAGCTCCTTGGAGACCTGAGGAAGACAATCATTGACAAGGAAAGGCCAGCATCGAGCTTCTCACAATAATTGACTGGGAGAGTTACAAGAGGGATAATGGGGAGCGGTTGCTGATGCCTGGTCGCTTCGGCGGAGACAAGGTGGACTGACGGCACTTCGGAAGGGTGGTCAGCAACATGCAGAAGCCTGCTCGTCTAGTTGCAGAGCAGAAATCACGAAGGAGAAAGAGGCAAGGGTGGGTTTCAGTTAGGTATTAGGGGTCGGGTCAGAGAGTTAACGGGTCGGTTTGGGTAGGGCATGGATCTCTGTAATGGATCCGGGCTGGTCTGTTGGCCTGGGTCCCGTCCAAAAAAAAAAAAAAAAAAAAAAAAAAAAAAAAAAAAAGAAGAATCATTCTTCTTCCTTCATTCAGCAAAAACGCTGAAGCAAGCTCAAGGCAAGGGGAGCAAGAACAAAACCCTTAGCTTTGATTCAAATCACCCTATGTTCTCACTCCAAACTCCGATCGTCGTACTGTTTGTGGCAACGCGTTCGCGGTGACGAACTCTACAAAGCCCAGTGTCTAATTTGGTAAGAAAGTCTCAGTTTTAATCTCAGTTCTTCCTTTTCCAAATTTTCAAAAATTTAATGAATAAAGTGTTGAGATTTCGTTCCTTGATATTATAGGATCCGATTAATTTGAAGAAAATGTTTAATCTTGCTTCATTAGTGCTTGGGTAAGGTGAGAATCCTTGAACCCTTATTCATTCCTTGATTAAATGTGTTGGGTATTGAATTTTGAGTATGTATATGTGAGAAATGTGTTAGGTGTGTATATATGTGTAAATTGGAGCATAGTTGTGAGTGTTGGATGCTTGGTGGAGCTTTGGATGCTATTATCTTGGAGATTGAGAATTCTCGAGGATGAGTTTTGTGCCATTTAGGTGTTTTTGGGTTATACGAGAAAATCAGCCAATGTATGATTTTGGTTTCTTATATTTAATATATAATATCTTGTGAAAACTTAGGTTAGATGACTATAGGATAGATGGGAATGCATGAGTATGTTAATTGCTTAGTGCCTTGATGATAATTGTTGAACTAGGTTAAGTATTAATTTGTTGTTTGATATTGGGGATAGAAATAGAATGCTAAATGATGATTTAATGATGATTGATAAGGTGTTAAGAATGAATGTGTATATATGATGAATTATATATTGATGATCTTGTTGGTTAATTGAGGAATTTATGTACGAGATTACGTGAAATTGAGGTATGGTTGATTATGAAAGGATGTGGAAATTGTGGTTCTATAAATGATATGTTGTATAGAGACGGTTGAAATTGAGTTTGATTTTGGCGAACATAGAGGTTTATGAACTTTTGTGAAAATCTGATTTTTGGCCGAATTTCGACAAGTCATAACTCGGCCGGACCCCTAAATTATTTCAAACTTGTTTCCTATGAAAATTGAGTCCGTGAAATTTATGCCGTTCGAAGAACGAACGGAAAATATTTTAAAACGAAAAAGTTATGCGTATTGTACAAAACTGAAATTCTGCAGCATTTAACAATTTTGCCACTCTGCATATCTTGTGTACGCGACCACTACACACGACGCGACCAACCCTTTCGGGTTTGGCATCTGATGTACGCGAGTAGGGTGCATGCGTACGCAAGCAATAATTTTAAGTGGTTTCGTATGCAACCACCTGCACGCGATGCGATCAACCCTTTCGGATTGAGTATCTCGCGTATGCAAGCAAAGTTCTTGCGTATGTGAGAACAAGAAAAAATATGCACTGATTGTATGTAATTGTATTTATGTGAAATCGATATTTGAACAATGGGCTTTAAAATTGGCCTAACAAAGTAAAAATACACTATACTCCTAAATTATCCATCTAAATCTTAATATTAGGATAATTATCTGCACACCTAATAAATTAAACATCCGATATATCTGTTGTTCACATTATTTAGTATTTTTATTGTCTACTTATAATTTTATTATATAAAATCACTCTTTTAATTTTCGCACTCTAGGAATAATTTATATTAATTAAGGTTGATGATGAATAATGGGAATTAAGCAGAGATCATTTTTTCTTCTTATAGTGATTCCAAACAACTCAGTCATATCAAGTTCCTCATTCTTGATTCCATTGGGAAGCTTCCAATCAAAATGGTAAAGAAGTTGAGCAAGTGGCAACTCCATGTTTGGTGTAGCAAATGTAATTCCGGGACACATTCTTCTTCCACCACCAAATGGAATAAGCTCAAAGTTTGTGCCTCTACTATCAATTGAATAATTATCAACAAACCTCTCAGGCTTAAATTCCATGGCATCAACCCAATACGTTGGATCTCTTCCAATTGCCCAAGCATTGATAATAATTCTAGAATTGGATGGAATTTGATACCCTTTGATTTGGCATGATTCTTTGTTCTCTCTAGGAACTAACAATGGCACAGATGGATGTAACCTTAAGGTTTCTTTGATGATAGACTTAAGATATATCAATTGGTGCAATTCTGATTCATCCACATACCCTTTGCTACCATAAACTCTTCTAACTTCAGCTTGTGCAGCTTCCATCACTTTTGATTTCTTAATCATTTCAGCCATTGCCCATTCCACAACTGCTGAGGATGTTTCTCCACCACCAGCAAATATGTCCTGCAAATAAATTAATTATAATAAAGATTTTGCTAACAAATATGTTAAGGAATTAATAATCTTATTAGTATAAAGAAAAAAATTATAAAAAATTAAATAGTCAAAACTTTTGATGCATTTAAATTGTAATATATATATATATATATATATATAAAGTTTTATCAGAAAAGAGCTAATCAATCCTAAATAAATGATATGTTAGTAGTTTCTGTTAATCTTTCATAAAAAAATTGATATAAGAATTAATTTATCTAATAAAAGAAAATGAAAAAAATAATTTTTTACTATTAAGAGACGGGTTGTACTGAAATTGTTAAATCAGTGGAATTGAGTTATAGTTGTCAAAATTGAACCGATGATCGAATCGGTTAAGCTACTGGTTCACTGATTTATTGATTTAATCGATAAATCATTGGTTGAACCGATAAAACCGATCTTACGTAAATATAAAATATAAAATAGTTAAAAACTTAAATTAAAATTTAAAATTCATATCTTCACTAACATTTTATGAAAAATCAAGTCTCAACTTCTAAAAATAACTAATATAAAAAAATCATTAAATTTTAATACTACAATATTATCTTAATTTGACACAATAAAAAAATAATTAATTCACAATAAATACCGACAAAATTTTCTGAACACGTGGCTTGTTTAGGTTCACAAAAAACAATTAAACTGATAATAATTGTTTTTATAAGACTAACCTGAATTACTGCTTTAATGTTATCATCAGTTAAGGGATATTCAGAGTCTTTTTGTTGAAACTTGAGAAGAACATCAACTAGATCTTCACTAGCTTCTTCTTCTTCACATTTGCCACCTTTTCTATTTCTATGATCATCTATGATGTCTTGCAATACCTTATCAGACTTTTTATGCAATTCTTCAAGCTTAGTCTTGTCTCTACTCATCATTTCAAGCAGTCCTCTAATTGAAGGATACAGATCAACAATACGATTTTCTCCTCCTATTTGCAATGCTTCTTCAAAAGATGATATAAAAACTTCCTGGTAGCTATATTTTTTTCCTATATTCTCAAATAAAAACCATACAATTATTAAATAGCAAATATGATACAGTTGTATGTAATGAGAGAGATTAAAAAATAATAATAATAAATGTAAAAAAACAAGTATTTGAGCTGTGTATAAATTTCTTTTTACCAAATGCTATTCTAGCCGTGATTCCATAGGTCATTGATAAAATCTTTTGAGAGAGATTAAAAATAGAGCCTTCACTTTGAGATATTGTTTTGACTAACTCTGAAACCTCTGCTTCTCTTATGTGCCTAAAAGATTGAACACGCTTTACTGTTAATAACTCCATGGTGCATATCTTTCGTACATGCCTCCAATACTCTCCATAGGGGGCAAAGACAATGCCTGTTCGGTTGTAATTCATGACTCTTGCTAAGAGAAGGTTTGGCCTATCACAAAAGTTGAGATCATGAGTCTTCATAATCTCTTGTGCCATTTCAGGTGATGTAACTATGATGTGGGACACTTCTCCAAGTTTAAGATGCATTAAGGGTCCATATTTGGATGCTAAGTTTCTTAGGCATTCATGGGGCATTGATCCTACAAGGTTGTGCATGTTTCCTATTATGGGTAGTTTTCTTGGCCCTGGGGGTAAATTGGTAATATCCTTGGAAGAACTAAATTTCTTAATGGCTATTTTCAATAGCATAAAGAGAAAGAGGAAGGTGGTGAAGATAGAGATAAGGTTTTGAAGATCCATGGTATGTGCTAGAGTAATGTATAATTGAGGAGGAAGGAACTAATTATACAGGGGATATATACACAGCCGCTGAGGATGTTTCTCCACCACCAATAAACGTGTCCTGCAAAATGGATTAATTATAAATATTTTAAGGTAAAAATTCAGCTGCAGTCGACTTTACGTAAAGTTGATAGTTGAGATTCATCAAATAAAAATTTAGTCAATTTAATCAAACCAATTTAACGGTTCTCACTTATCAACTTCACGTGATATTAACTGCACCTGAATTTCGACCATATTTTAATCAACAAAAACGTCTTAAGGACATTAATTTGTGCATGTGTTTATTAATAGAAAAATATTTTATCAAAAACTAATGATAGTTAAAACTTTTGGTGTATTTGTAATGTATTTATTAAGAGAAAACATAAAAAATAATTACTAATGATTAATCTTAATAAAGAAAAAAAAAAGAAAAAAAGAAAACCTAATAATTATATTTTGACTTTTAGTGGCATGCATTAGTAACAGGCCGGAAGGAAAGGGATCTATCTTGAGAAATCTATAATGAATATATGGTTGCGTGGATGTAATTCAATTGAATAAAATTATTATAAAAATATTTGATATTTTATGTGTGTGTGTGTGAATGTCCTTTAAAACAAAATCAGGGGACAAGGTAATATATATTGTCCATATTCCATGGCCTTAAATAATTGTGCTTGTCTTTTCTATGAAATTATTTATTCAAAATTTAATTAATAAATAAAAATATATAAATAATTATATTTTTAGTACTATATATACAAAATTGTTTTTTCTTTTAGCATAAATTTTATATATCTCATTTTTTTATTTTTCTTATGACAATAAAAATTAAATTCTAAATCTTTAAATTTTAAAAATTTTATAATATTATATTATATAAACTTTATTATTATAAAATTACTTTAAATTTAATAATATTTTTTAAATATTGCCAAAGTTATATAGCTATGACAAACCTGGGTGACTGCTTTGATATTATCATTAGTTAAGGAGTATTCAGAGTCTTTTTGTTGAAATTTAAGAAGAACATCAACCAAATCTTCACCATCTTTTTCACATTTGCCACCAATTTTTTTATTTCTATGATCATCTATGATGTGTTGCAATATCTTATTAGATTTTCTGTGCACTTCTTCAAGTTTAGTCTTCCCTATACTCACCATTTCAAGCACTCTAATTGAAGGATATAGATCAACAATACAATTTTCTACTGCTAGTTGCAATGCTTCCTCAATAGATGATATGAATACAAGAAAAACACCCATTCAAGTACACTTGAAAAGTGTAGCCAAAAACAAAAAAAAAATGATGCCTTGGAAAAAGGCTACGCTTTTTAGGTTTCGGAGACACTTTTGTAGGCGATGCCTATTGTGTTGCCTATTCTCAAAGGCTACGCTTTTCTGTAGCAAAGGCTACGCTTTTCGCCTTTGAGAATAGGGTAGCTTCTTAAGTGATGCTGTTCAGGACCTAAGACTACGCTTTTCAGCATTAATAGTTACCATAATTCTAAAGAATAGGCTACACTTTTCAGGGCTACTGCATCACTTTATAAATATAGCAAATAATATACCTATAGCTACTCTATATAAGTGTAGCCTTTTGTCCCTCATTTTTTTTAAATTTCTGTTTATATATATATATATATATATATATATATATATATATATATATATATATATATATATATATATATAAACAGAAATTTCTAACAATTTTTTTTATCTAAACTCTAATATTTGAGAATATAATTATATATATAATCCTGTATTGTTAATTAAATTAGTTAATTATTATAAAATAAAAATATATACATATATAATAATACCATACAATAATCTTTAAACAATAAAAATTATACTGAAACAAAATATAATTATACAATGAACCAAAAATATTGGAATGATCATAATTTTGAGCATTCATACATCTCAAACTAGAATAAGTATATTCATATAATGCACTTAGAGTTTACTACTAATAAACTAGGAAAAATCAAAATATTATATCATATAAATGTATCTTAGCTTCTAATAAAAAATATCATCATCAACCATACATCTTTCAATTTCCATCTTTGTCAATAAACCATCATGATAAGCATCTCAATCTTCATTTGCATCTTCAGAATTATCCTGCATAATTATATAGAAAAATAATTATAATTTGAAAAAGTACAACAAGAAAAAAGTAATTAACAGACTAATAACATATACAATATCCGAGAGGCATAGGATAATTGAAACTACTCTACTTTTCATATCACCAAAGTCTTTTGCTTTAAAATAACAATCACATTTAGGGGATACTATAAATCACCATAAAGGACAACTAAAAAACGGACTAACACAACTTCATACTAAATGGGAACTAAAATCAGAAAAATCAGAAAAATCAGAAAATCAAAACCAGAAAAATCAGAAAAACCAGAAAAACCAGAAAATTACAGCTTTCACCCTGATAACAATAATATTAAAATTACATAATGAAAAAACAAAACCAAAAAAACCAAATCACAGCTTCCATCTTCTTCAATTTCAGTTCAAATTAAAAAGATATGGCATCCTCCTAAGTTCTAACAAATAAAAATTTTAAACTCAAAATCCTAATTAACAATTAACAATATATAAACAAATATTAGGGAATAAGAAAAAACTGGTCATACCATATTTATGTTTGGAATATGTGTTGATCCATGAGCGCTATTTGCATCAATTGGAGAGTGTTGGGCATCTTGTAACAAAGCTTCAATTTCTTCCGGCCTCATTCCAGGTTCAGATCGCTAAACTAGTAACTTAATCATGTTTCGCAATCCATGAAGGTCAGGCTCTTGGTGCTGCTGTTTGGCCTTCATGTCTCCAAATTCAACCTTCAAAGATGTGACTTCCTTCTGGTGTTGTTGCTTGAGTTCAGAAATTTCTGCATGCTTTTTTAAGTCACGTCGTGTAATAGATCTTCCATAGCACCTAACCCGACTTGGTTGTTCTTTTCCAAATAAAGACTCAAAAGCTTCCTCATCTGTTTCACCAGCAGCTTGCCGGTTTTGGAATTCATCCTAATTAAAAGAAACATTTGAAATAGAATTAGTTACTGTATCCTAAATTTGATTTATAATCATTAGTAATTCAATGAATTCTCATACAATTGCATCTTGTGTTTCCTGATCAACTTCCTTCCTTTTCCGACTTGTTCGAGTAGCAAGGAACATTTCAAACCTTTTTGGTTCCTCATTTGTTTCCTTTGTCGCACGCTACAAAATAAAGCCTTAAACAAGCAAGTCTATAACAACATAACTAAAATTAACTAAACAAATCCCAGCACAAATATGAAATAAGTATACCAGAGCCTGCGATATAATATAACCTTGGAAGTTCTAACTTTAAAAAATAAAAGTAAAGTTATGAAAATAGATGGAGGTGGGCAGAGTGAGACAGTGAGTGATGTGAATTATTATCAAGTGATAGAGTATGATGATAACGTGAAGACTCATATTTTAACACATTATTACCATTACCTTAATAAATGCTACCAAGATTTTGCCTCCATGTGTTGCTCTGCTCTGTTACTACTTACTACTATTATGTTTTCTAATCAAAGTTATTCTCAAAAGTAATAAACAAACAAAACTACCACTTAAAAGAGACCAAAATTCATGAGATTTCTCTGAGGCGGCTATTTTATTATTGATCTGTGCCACTGATGCCCTCAAAACAAGGTAAGTTAGTACTTGTCCCTAACAATATCAATATCTGTGATTTCAGTTTAGATTTCACTGCTCACTGCTACGCTTCAAATTTCTTATTAAGGAGTATATGTAGTTTGCTTGGAATATTGAACAATCTCAATCAAACTAAAAACTATTTTCTTATCTTATCTATATAGTAAGTTGATGTTATGATACTGAGAAGAAAACCAATTGCAGAGGAAATAAGTGGGTGCTTTATCTGTGAGGGTCCACCTTCAGGGATAAGAGCCCATACTTCTCATTAGTTGAAGTGTCCTTTCCCTAACTTCTTGATTTATATAGTACAACATTATAAATCAAATCAAATCAAGGTGCTCTACAATATAAAACGCACTACAACATTATATTCCCTAGAAAACACTACAAATCAATTAAATTACGAAACTCAAATTTTATTTTTATGACAATAGATCTCTAAAAAATCACAGTTTCCTTTTAATTAGTTAAAAGTTTGCATGTCTTTTAGAACTAGATATGCCTTTTAAGTGTCACTACGGCTCTAACTTCAAACTTCCCTAAAAGCTAACACAGCTAACTCCACTACTTCGACATATCAAAATCTATTATATATAAAATCTATTTCCCAATTTTGACACTGCTCTACACACAGGATTTTAATTATTCAAGTTTTAAAAAGTGTAAATTGATTTGAATTGGAGAAATCAGAGGGAAAAAATAAAAAGGAAGTGCTGGAATGTAATTGAGCTTGTGTATTCCTAATAGAACAAGTAATTATGGATGGAAAGGGAAGCTTCTTCATCAATCATCATATACAACAAAGCTTTTCACTCATAATCCATTCATAATAGACAATAATAACTGAACCAAAAGGTTTAGTGTGACTACTTAAGGGGAAAAAAATTAAAAGTATGCAAGAAGAGAACAAAAAAAATTCCCCAACCCAAACTCATAGTTACTACAACATCATCCAAAATTCAGAACAAGCTCACCAATCAAAAACCATTTACCAAAAGTAAAATTTTTCTACCGGATATAATCAAAATGGCAAAATCCACTGGTAGATTCGTTTCATGTTCAACAGGGTATGACACAACAAATAATATAAATATTTTGTTTACATTTATTAGTAAATATTATATACTTAAAAAAAATTGGGATCCAATTGAAATTCTGACTTATAAGAATTATTATAATGTAGATTCAGTTAGGAACTTAGGAACTAAAATCGTAAAAACAATGTGAAGTTGTTTCTCTGTTATACTGAAAGATAATGTATATGAACAAGGAATTAAAATGAAAGTTGGCTTACGAACTATACATCACTCACCTGCATAAATGGAATGAAACCCCAATCCCAAATTCACGAGTTCGATCTCCTGTGCCGCAACAATCCCAAATTCACGAGTTCTGCTACGCCGCAGCAATAACGGAATGAAACCAGCAAATTCTGAGTTCTCCTGCACCGCAAGATTAGCATGCATGTTCATCAATTCATGAATTCAAAGGATTTTGTACCAAACCCCCAAATTGCAACCCGAAAATTGGAACCCTACCCTCTCAGATTTTAGAAACCAAATGAAGGTGATACATACCTTTCTTGACGACGGTGAGCGAATAAAGAGAAGCTTTTAGTCGAGCGCAGAGTCGATCTTCCTGATGACAGCGCGCAGCGAAGAGAACCGGTGATGAAGATGAGTGGCGGCGTGGTGAGAGGTGAGTGATGAAGATGAGTGAGTGGTGGAGATGGTGACGCCGTGAGCGGTGACGCCGTCAGTGGTCTTCTCTGATTTGGGGGTGATGAAGGGAATGGTAGCTAGGGATCGCGAGTGATGTTTTCAGTGGCCATGTTATTTTGTTTTTATTTGCCTAAGTGTTTACTGTACGCGTGCTTGTATATTTGGTGAAAGGTGAAAAAATTTACTAAGACTTTGTTTGGATGGATGATGGAAAATGAGCGGAAAGAAAATGGGAGGAAAGAAAATGAAAGGAAAAGTTAATTTTTTTTTATGTTGTTTGGATGAAGAGAAAATAGATGGAAAAAAAATGGGAAGAAATTTTTCTTTTGTTTGGATGAAAGGAAAAGTAGGAAGAGAGAAAATCATAAACAAGTGAAATTACATAAATACCCTTTTTTATATTATATATAAATTATAATATATCAATGTATTTAAATTATTTCTCTAATAAAAAAATTATCTAAATTATATTTCAAAATTTTAACGTGTTTTTTTCATTAAAAATAATAATTTTTTGAATTTATTTTGATGAATTTATTGTTTTCTATTATACTTTAATGTCATAAATACAAATATATATTATTCTTTTTAAAAATATATAAATACATAATCTTGTAAAAAAATAATAAAAACTACTCATACTTTATGTTATTAATCTCCTTAAGCATATTTAAAAAAAATTCACTAAATTGTAATTACAAAATAAAATATTCTCAAAAGTTGGTAGCATTTCTTTCCAAGTATGTGCGACCAAAAATCATATACAATTTTTATAAACATATAACAAAACGCCAAAAAAGTAATAACCAAAAGAACTCCTAGAGAGTACTATTTTATCACCAAACAACACTTTTCAAAAGGATAATTCTTCATGGTCAGCGACATCGCCTACTTACAAAAAATAAAATCTACATAGTTGGAGCCATCTGTACCCATCTACTTCAAAAAAATAAAGTTTCTACGAGTCAAAAATATTAACACATGATCGAATTTTACTTGTACTAAGCTGTGACCTTCTTGTTCCCAAACATTTTCAAGTTATGATTCCTGCACGAGCATATACAACAAAGACAACTTAATTCAGAGATTAGAGTTGATCATGATAATCTATTATATCGATGTCTTTCTATTTAAACAACCAATCAATCTCAAAGTATATAAACATAAAGTGATTTCAAACCATGGTTAACATAAATACATGAAGATATACCCATATTATATGACACTCAGAAACACATAATCAATTAATGAAAGCAATAGCCTCAAACTAATCAGAAATTAAGTGCGTATATAAGTTATACCTGTAATGGTTAATGTTTTATGAAAGTACCATATCTCTTAAGCGAACACCAGCAGCTGTCATGAAATGAAAAAGAGCATCCAATCACATTTCAGGTGGGATCCTAAAGATTTGGCGCTTTTTCTGCTCATTTTCACATAAAAACTGATAACACTGCATCCGAGCTGAACCTATCAGACCCAATTCAGACAACATATCCCATACATCTGATTCGCTATAAAGGCGAGGCCTACTTTGTTACATAATAGCCAACCCTTTTTCAGCAATTGCAACTTGTCTTTCAATTAACGAGACTTGTTTTTCGGCAACCGAAACTTGCCTCTCAGCCACAGAAGCTTGTCTCTCAGCTGATTCAACTTGCCTCTAAGCTACGTCATGTAGCTTGCTAGACAGATAAGTACCCTCTTTGACAGCATCGGCCATGGTAGTAATTCCCAAAGCAACTTTTTCATATTGTGCCTCCAAAAAATCATTCATAGGAGACTTACAATTGTTCCTCTTGACGCTGAAGTCCCACCTAATTGATTTGGTTGACTATGAGGACCACTTGGTGAATCTAAATTAGCAGGAAACGTTGGGGTATCATGTCCCATATTAACATCTATGTCAGAAAATCCAACGTTTTCGAATGAGTCATTCAAATCAATGTGATCTCTAGCAATTTCTTGAATCCTTTCTCGTGACGTAGCAGCTCCTTTACCAGTAGCTCTATCAACTCCGAACAACTCCTTCAAAGTATCATAATGCTTAATTTGCATTTTTTTCCATTTTTCTGCTTGTGGTTTCTCCTACATAAACAAGTGTTGAAATTATTTGGTGACTAACTTCATCAATTATATAAGTAACAAAAGCAAAGTTTAAGATACCTTAATGAAGTCTTGCCACACCTCCTCTTCAGCTTCAAACTTTCTAGTTACAGGATTCCATGCAAATCCACTTAAGTGATGAAATAAGTCATATGCCTCAGCAAAATGATCTTTCAATGTCTTCATTCTATTCTTTATGTGATTTTTTGTTATGTGAGGGCCTATTACTATGCTCAAAGTCTTCACAACATTGGCATATGCTTCAGTTGTCCACGAGCCATCGTGCCTATTACCTTTCGATGCTTCCTCTGCTAATGCATTTAGCAAAACTTCATCCATATCATCAGACCATCTTAAATTGTCTTTCGAAGGTTGGTTGGCTTCTGCTGTTTTATTTCCTTTATTCGGCATTATGTAACCTGTAACAATCCCATAAAAAATCCAATCAAACAATTCTGAGTGGAAACTATACATTCATATATATACATATTCACATACAAGAAACATAATCACCTATAATGATTGATACACATTCCACATTTCAAATGCAATGTTATCTCTTAACAACGATGCATGCCTATATTCCTCATCACGTGGTTGATTTGACTGCGATCTATCTATGCTTTGTTCTTGTAGCAATTCTCGATCAACCGCATCAATTATAGACTGATCAACATCGACACCCATTAAATAGTTATGCAGTATGCAATATGCCAAAAAAATGTCTCGCATAGTTTCAAATGAATAATAAGGTTCTGTGTCGCTGGCTATAATTGGGAATCTTTTCTTTAGAACTCCGAAACATCTTTCGATGACATTTCTTAATGAAGAATGTCGGTGGTTGAATAATTCTTTAGAATTTTGTGGCTCACGCACTGAATACTCTTTCAAGTGATACCGAACACCTCTATATGGTGTCAGTATCCCAGGCCTTAGCATAAATCCAGCATCGCCTAGATAATATTTTCCTACACCAGTTACATACACAAATTAAAGTATTGTATACTGTGACTATGAATTTAATTTTATATAGACGACATCATAAATAACACTATCACAAACCTTCGGGTATTCGAAGTGGATGTTCCCTACTTAAAGCATCTTTCAAAATTCTAGAGTCAGAGGCAGTTCCTTCCCAACCAGCCAAGACATACGTGAATTTCATATCAAACCCACAGGCAGCTAAAATATTTTGTGTTGGATGATCTTTTCTTCCCCGAAAACGAGGGGCTTCCACCCTTGATACCTTCACACGACTATGAGTTCCATCTATGGCTCCAATGCAGTCCTTGTTTCAAAAGTATATTGACATATTCACATAACAGTTTTGTAATTATTTCATACACAATTTCATAAACGACACTAACAAAATTAAAAGAGTTAGTACCTTAAAAAACGGATAGAATCGACTACTATTACGTATTTCATAAGGAACATATTCACCAGATGGTTGCTTGAAGAACTCTCCCTCTAACGACAGAATAGCATGTAGGACATTGTGAAAGTGACGACTAATTGTCTCCCCTGAGCGGTGGAAGAAGAAAGACATGGTTCTAGTTTTCACATTATGCCCTATAATATGTAGGAATTTAGCGACTTGCTCTTTAACGGTAGAACGAATTGAATCCTTTACTCTACCAGTTCCTCTTAACTTTTGACATAACTGCCTAAACGCTTCCGGGCCCATACGTATGACATCGCGGCATTTTTCAGACGTCAGTAACTGTATCATTAACTGCGTGCGCCTATTTTCTCTTTCCAAGTTTTCGTAACTGATTTGCCTAGTCCTATATTGTGATAAAAATTCTAAAGAATAGTATGCACCGTAACACATGAAAGAGATGTGACACAAATATGTTGTCTCTTTTCTAACTCTTCTCTGACACGAGTTAAGATTTGTATTGGTTCAGGATGATACAGGTCAGTAGAAGTGACTTGATCTACTTGAAATCCTAAGTCAGATATGACGTTCGTTATGTCTTCTACATTCGCATCCTCGATATTTTTGTCATCCATCTATGAAAATATAATGTTTAGGGTGAACATATGAAACATAAACGTAACTAGAAAGTAACATATGTGGTCACGTTTTAGCAATTCATTTGTTGTGAAACAAAAGAATAAAACTAAAGCTTTATATAAAATTATGGTGTCACGTTACACAGTATAAAAATACCTTGTTATGAGGTACTTATCGCAAATTTGTAAATGCCAAACTCGATTCCAAAGCTCACTGTCATAAATGATAAACGAAAACTGTAAATCACATGATATATTACTCAATACATTAGATTAGCACCAAAATTCAATGGACTTGGCTACTAAAAGCACTTAATAATCTAAATGGCCAAAAACTAATTTAACCAACACAGCATTTTGTATATTATGTAAAAGAATAGTTGAAAATGTGTTGCACAACGATGCTTTCTTGTGAAGATAAAAAGGAAATAAAAAAAGGATATAATAAAGAAATCAAATCAATATAAAAAAAGGTAACAAATAAAAAAGAAAGTTAAGAAATCAAACATGTATAAATTATTGTCATAACTGAGCAACATGTGTACATATTCTATGAATATTAAAATTTAAATTTGAAATTCCCAACTCCTTAAAATTTTGTTTATTAATAATTATAGTATACTAATATCAGTATATAACACAAAAATTAAGCTATGCTTTTCTACAATAAGAATATAATTAGAACTTATCAACGGTAATTATTATGACATACATATAGATTGAAATTTAACAAAATTAAATATAAAGTATCCAATTAAAATTTCTTAAACTTTTTAAGGAGAAAACATACTTTATCTATGAGCAATTGAGAACAAATAGAAACATGTGTACTGTATAGCAGCTGGGAAACGAGACCAATTCAGAGGCCATCAAAAGCTCATAGATGTCCTTACTCAAGTAGGCCCCTGCCTTTAATTTGATGGCTGCACCATACTAACTTGTCCCTCTTGTTAAATATTGTTTGTTTATTGAGTGAGTAACCTTAAGTTAGAAACAAGTATACTATAGTATTAAATTGCTAATAGGGATTTTTTTTACCAATTCAAGTTCTTTTCAGTGGCCTTGTTATTGTATCTAAGTGTATATTATAGTATTAAATTGCTAGTACTACAAAAGGAATTGATCATCATAAGGAGTTGATCATCATAAGGAGATAGTTTAAAAGCAAATATAACCTTAGCACAAAACCTTTCAAGTCCTTTAATGACCTTGGATCAACTTCAAGCACTCTTTGCTGTTCAGGGACTCAACACTACTGATTTAGTTGCACTCTCAGGTATAATAATCTAGCAATTACTTTTTGACCAATACATGATTATCTTTTTACCACTACAAATAAATTAGAAGAAGTAAATTTTATCTTATCACCACTTTAATATCTACCATCTAAAACATCATCCATTTATCATGAATTTTCCACCACCAATCTTTCATTAAACTAAGTTAATTAAGATTCATTTTAAATTATTTAAATATACAGCAACACTCAAGAGGTAAAACTTTTGGCATTTTCTACTTGTTTTTCACACACCCACTTTTCATAGCATTATTAATCATAATGTACATAGAGTTCATAATCACTAGTGAATCCTTTTCTTTTATATTTGGACCACTCCATCAGATTTAAAAGACCTTGTGTATTTATCCAATAATAAATTATTATGATGTAGTTCTTGTGACGATCAGAGCATAAAACTGAATTGGATAAGAGCCTCCTCTAACGTTGGACTTAGTTACTTTGATAAGTTGATTGTATAATATTATCAAAAATCATAAATAAAAAGGAAGACCTTATGATCTTCATCTTGTGATATGCTTACTATATTAATCTATTACTCTGTTATTACTAGAACACTAATATGAATTATAATATTGAACAAAACATGAAAAATATTACACGGTTACTATTTTTAACTAATATTAATTAATATTTTAAATTAATATTTTTTATCAAATTCTTATGCGTTAAAAATTATTTCTTTATGGACCAAACAAATGAAAAAGAACCAAAAAGGGGAAGGGGGAGCAGTGATGTTTGAAGAGTTAAATAATAACCTTTGTATCAAACCAACAAACACTTGGTGTGCGTGTGGTTGTTTTTGAAATAAACTGTTTCAATGCCAGCAAAAGACTCCTTCTGCTTTGTTTCTAAGGTACACTCTGTGTTTCTTTTATGATGGTTCCTCTGTTTTTTCCCTCTGAAGCTTCGGAGAAAATTGCCCCTTGGAGAAGAGGAGAGAAGAGAGAGCAGTTAAAGAACAGAACAATCCTGTTGAAAACCAAAAGAATGTGGTTGGATTTTTGAATTAGGATGAAAGACCCAATTGAAAACAATGAAAAAAAGCATGGATTAATTTTCCACTACAAACATTAGAATCATACAGAGAACATAAAATCAGAACAATATCTCAGTTGAAAACCAAAAGAAGAATTCAAAATATGTACTGTGATGATTTTTGTATTTCATTTTCGGGAAAAACTACCACTACAACAGAAAAAGAACGCACCTTTGGCATGAGGATGCATGGATGAAGATGCGGTGGAGCTGTCACTACGATGATGAAGCTCATGCAGCGATGTCGACGGAGTTAAGAAGCTCTGGCGTCGCTGTTGAAGATGACGGGAAAACAGGGAAGAAGAAAAGACGTGTTTTTCTTTTCAAAAGAGTGAATTAGGGATTTTGTTCTGCTACTAATGAAAGGGCATATATGTAATTTTATCCATTTTGACACTTTCATCCCAGTTTTCTTCGCAGCTTTGGGCAGAAAAAATTAAGCTGGGTCCTACATATGCTTTTTTGTTTTCCAAGCAATTTCCCTGCTGATCCAAACAGAGAAAAATTAAATTTTCCACCCATTTTCTTTCCCTTTGTTTTCTTTCCTCCTAAATTCTCTTGAAACAAACACTGCGTAAGTGTTGACATATTTGACTTGAAATACATTAGGCAACACTTTTAAAATGCACCTGAAATATGACAAATAGGCTACACTTTAAAAGTGTTCTCTTTGGTGTAAAAAGTGAACCCATAACTCTTAAGTTAAAACTACGCTTTATAAGTGATCTTTATAATATCTAAGGCATCGCTTTTCAAGTGATGCCACAAATGTGATTCCTATTCTCCTGCAAAAAGGAAACACGGAGAAAAGCGTAGCCTATTCCTAGAATATGCTACGCTTTTCAAATGTAGCTTAAAAAAAGTGTGACTGAATGGGTATTTTTCTTGTAGTGAAAATTTTTTTAGTAGCTATATTTTTTACCTATATTGTCAAATAATAAACATACAATTAGTAAATATCAAATATGATAGACTAAAATAAAATAATATAGTAAAATTAAATGTAAAATATAAATACAGAAATATATATTAAATTATAAGAATTTTTCAATAATCTTATTGGATTAGATACTACACCAATTCCAACCGATAGCAGTAATTTTTGGCGACGGTTTTCAAAAACTGCCACTGAGTGACAGTTTTGTGTCAGCATAACATGTGTATGCAACTATGCATGATAATAATTTTATGGTACATGTTATGGTGCCTATATATATTTGCCTAACTTATTAAAATGAGATAAAATTTAATATTTAAATTAAAAAATATAAAAGTAAACAACTTTTTAATATTTAAAACTTACCATAAAAGTTAACTTCGATAATTTCGACACCAAAATTACAGACACCATAGAATTAGCCTAATTTTATATATAGGTGGAGTCTATATGACAACTACTATTACGGTAGTTATAATGATTATATAAAATAATTTTTAAATGTTATTAAAATTAGAGTAATATTTTTTAAATATTTAGAAATTTTTTAATTTGGATATAGAAATAAAAAAGTATTATAAAAATATAAAAAATATAATTTTAATTTTAATAATATTTTGTAAGTATTATTAAAATGATATAAATACCATAATTACAATAATAATCACCACATAACATGCATGTAATATAGACATAGATATACAGAATAAACAATTTTTTTTCTTTTGGCAGATTGAACAATCTTACAAATACGTATAGTAGTTAATTATGAAAGAAATATAAGATAATATAATACGCATATGAAGAGAGCAAAATTATTAAAGTATTTGCCATTGTGTAACATATTTTTTTCTGAATAAATGGTTAAATTTATTTTTAAAAAATTTATTTTTTAATTTAGTCTTTAAATATTTTTTAATTAAATTTATTTTTTAAAAATTTTAAATTAGTAACATTAGTTCTTCACTTCTATTATTAACAACATCAAAATTTACTAATATAACAATTTAAATGATACCACCATATTGACCATAATATATACCTGACGGTCTTAATTGGTAATTAACATATTAAATTTATGCAATTAGATCAAATAAATATCAAATTGATGAAGACTTTAAGACATTAAAATTCTTTGAATTGGGGTTAATTTGATCTAATAAGTAATAATATATCATGTTAGCCGTCAATTAAAACTGTCGAATGTGTATTGTGGTGTTACATAACATATTATATCAACAAACTTTGACGCCATGAGCAACGAAAGTAATAAAAAATTATTGTAACCAACTTAAAATATTTAAAAAATAAATTTAATTAAAAAAATATTTTGAAAATCAATTTAGAGAGCTTTTTAAATTATTGTTTAACTTGTCTAAACAAAACTAATTTTTAGTGATGAAAAAGAAATTATAAATAAATTCTACTCTTTATATTTGTGTTAGACAACTTAATTATAAATACCATAGCAATAACTTTCATGAAAACCAAACATTAGTCACAAATTATTATCTCTATATATGGGGTACAGAAAATGAGAAAATAATATGTGGCCATCGAGAGAAAGTGGACAAATTAAAGGTGATCACTAGTTTTTATATATTTTTATATGGAAAAGGTAATCATTGGTCACTGATTCTCTCAAGTCTCATGGAAAAGATGGCTTGAATAAATGGTATAGAAAACCAAATTAATAAAAAATAGCAAAACTAAAAGAATGCTTTGTAAATAACTTCTTTTATTACCACTTATTACTTATTATTTTTTATTTCAAATAAAAGTGTTGCCTTTTAATACATAGAATAAATCATTGAAGCCTAAAACAAAAAACTCCAATCATTGCATGAATGATTTTGAGATGGATCGTCACATACGCATGTTCCCGGTGCCAAACATGTCTCTTTAGTTTCCAAAATGGACGAAAAAAACTACAACCATGCACATTCATATTATATATATATATACTCGACCTTAAAATATAAACAAGTTAAACACTGCAACCACACATAGATGTTAAGTTTTGAGATAGAAATTGGAGACACATAGGTGCATATATGTTAGTCACTCAGGTGTGCGATTAATAATGTGTGATGTAGCGAAGCTATAAGAGGGATATTTGTTTAATTAATTGTATTTTGGTGAGTCAAACTCAAATTTTATATATATATATATATATATATATATATATATATATATATATATATATATATATATATATATATATGTATGTATTGGAAGATGACATAAACCTTAAAAAAAAAATCTAATTACAAACTAAACGGGTAAGATATTCTTCTTTCATCTTAATTTCCACTTTTTTATTTTTGATATTGGGTTAGTGGTGGTGTATATCTGCATTATGGGGTGCAGGGTGCTTGACGGGAGTGTGGCACCCAAAAATCGCTGGTCCGATTTCATGGCCCCAAAATTTTTTTTCCTTCTTGTCAAGAAATCGCTGAATCCGATTTCCATGTGCAAAAGAAAAATCTGAACGTTAAGCATGAAATCGGTGGGTCCGATTTTTATGCACTGTCCTCCATGAACCACAAATCGGACGGTCCGATTTGTATCCCTTTTCAACTGCAATAAATCGGACCATCAATTACTTCTCTTCACCTGAACGTCGTCACACCGATGTAAAACTCCCCATAGTTCTATAACCCAGCATTACACCACATTTGGTGTCATATAAAAAAAAATTAGCCCTTAATTTCTGGCCTTTTCTTTTCTTTATGTATTTGTGAACTTTTTTGCTGGTCTTTTGTCATTCTTGAATGATATGGCAACTATAATATGGGCTTTCTTCAGTTAGACTAGTGGGCATCCATTTTTGAATATTGAACCCAAACAATATTTAAGCACCTTTAGTATCGTTTGGGTTAGGCAGCCTCGATTGGTGGTATCATATATTGGCTGCCATCGATCCGATACCATCCATGTAATCCACTTGAATTGGTCGAATAATCAGTTTACTCATTTACTTAATTAAATGTTGGAAGTTTGAATTTTGTTTTGTACATATAGTAACTCATTGATTAATGACAGATTGACGAATTAATCTTTAACCTGTCGAATCTTAATATTAGGATAACCATCCGCGTACCTAGTGAATTGAACATTTGATATACCTATTATTCACATTGTTTACTATTTTTATTGTCTACCTATAATTTTTTCCATTTTAATATATAGATGACAAAACGAAACTTTGAAATAGTTTGTCATAAACCATATATGTTCCGAATATTACCACTCATTTGTTGCTGGATCAAATTTCAGTTTCTATTGCGGCTAAAAGATAAATAGCTTAAAATAGAAATAACTTGGCGGTTTTTGCAATAAAATTCTGTTTTATATAAATAGTTATTTCAATGGTTATTAAAACTGACTAAACATTTTGTGATGATTTAAAACTGTCGTTATTTGGCCTCAAAACCGCCACTATATTTTATCGCTATTTGTATAAAACATTAATTGTTGCATTATTTGTTATATATTTAGAGCCGGTGTGCATAGATATGTAATCCGCTTGAATGTATCAATATTTGGTATAATATGACCACTGACACTTAGGTGAGTTGAAAAAGGAAAATGGTCATTGAATCCATGCACTTGATTACAATCACAAATCAGATAGATGTTTAGTTAAGCAACGTTATCTCAATCAATAATGAAGAAAATGATAGAACACCGAAAGGTTGTAGAAGACTTCCGACTTTACAAATAATATAAATATTAAATATGGATTTGATTGAAATGATGTTGTGCATGTTCATTTGAAATATATCAAATATTTTGGGGAAAGATTTTGGCACCAACTAACAGTATGATGAGAAGCAGGAATATAAATGTGTATAGTTAGTTGTTAGAGATTTTAAATGCTGTGTGTTTTTATTTTAGGCAGTTTTATATCATTTTTAGCAGGGGTGTGCATGGATCGGGTGAAACCGGATTTGATGTGACCTAGATTCGACCCGAAATATATACCGGGCCTATTTATTAGACCCGAATCCGACCCTAGACCCGATGAAATCTATACACTTTCGGGTCACGATTATACTAGGTAGAAACCGGGTGAAAACCGGGCCGTTAACATTACATTACCTTAATACCTTCTTATAAGTTAGCATGTGAAAATATCCAAATTTCCAAGACTCTAACTATTATTTGACATGGTAAAATTCACTTAGAAAAATATAACAAGAACCAACTATTCTCTAAAATTAAAGTATAATCATAATCAATACTAATATTGTACAATAACACCAAATATTTAAATCAATACAAATAACACAATATTATGCATTAGTCTAAAATCTTATGCATTTTAAACATAAAACATTATAACTTATAGTCTTATAATAACTAATAACACAAAATATTAAGGTTTACAATACTTAGATTCTACATAAGAATAGCCATCATCCACCACTCATAACAAAAAATATTAATTGTGTATGATGACCGGGCCATTGGGTCGATTTCGGGTGATCCGAGCCATGGCGCGGACCCGACCCGAAATAATGACCGGGTCTATTTTTGAGACCCTTATCTGACCTTAGACCCGATGAAATCACACTAAATTAGTTCATAAAGTGCTCGGAACCGGATCGAGTCTTCGGGTCACACCCCTAATTTTTAGTATTATTATACACAATACACAATTACTATCCAATAAATAAATATTCTCAAATAAAATAATTTTATTTTTAATTTTTTTTATTATAGAAGAAGTTCGATCTAACAACTTTTAAGAAAGAGAGAGAACTTAGGTGCCACTTGAACTAAAGTTTTTTGACGATAGATATTATTTTTATTTTAGCACAAAAGAAAAATCAGTTGAGATAGAATAGGGTGATTTAGATTTTAGAATGATAGATATAACCAATTTGGGAGTACTTAGAGTGGTTAAATTCTTCCTTCCCCATTATTCTTGTAAGACCTAAAAAAATTATATAAGCACCACTATTTTTTGCTTCCTACACAAGAAACATATCTATTTTTAAATTTATATATATAATTAATAAAATTTATTTATTAAAAATAATTTAATATTTATACTAATTAAATAATAATAAAAATATTAAAAATTATTGACCTCTAAAAATTTCTTTTTATAAAATATAAAAATTAAGCTAAAACATGCTCGTAATAGTTTACATGTAAGATGATAATTGAGAATTATTGTATTATAATTTAATTTTTTTAATAATTTTTAACTATTATTTTTATATAAAAATAACTGTATATCCATATATGATCACTAATATATATAAAATTATTATATATTATTATTATTCGGTGGAATTGGAACTAAGATAAGCTCATTCTTCCTTCTTGCTGTGCTTCCCAAATCTTCAATCATATCCAAGTCTCCATTATTCGGAACCTTCCAATCGAAATAATACAAAAGTTGTGCAACACAAACTTCAATGCTGGAAACAGCGAAATACAAGCCTGGACATATCCTCCTACCAGCACCAAAAGGTATGAACTCAAAATTGGAACCTTTGTAATCAATAGAATATTCTAGAAACCTTTCAGGACGGAAGCTCTCAGCATCTTCTTCGCCTCCCCAATACTTAGGATCTCTTCCTATCGCCCATGCATTTACTATCACTGTGCTTCCTGCGGCTATGGTGTAGCCGTTGATCTCACGTGTCTCTCTACATTCTCTTGGAAGGAGTATAAGAAATGGAGGGTGTAATCTCATTGTCTCTTTGATAACTGCTTTTAGATATGTTAGATTCTCAAGAGATGATGATGATGATGATTCTTTGGCGCCAAAAGCTTTTCTAACCTCTTCTTGAGCTCTTGCCATTGCTTTTGGATTCTTCATTAGCTCAGAAATCGTCCATTCTATGACTGCAGATGATGTTTCAACTCCGGCAACAAACATGTCCTGAATCATGTAATAATCAGTTGTTAAACTTTTGTTACGAATATCTAATCATATATAATAAATTTTATTTTAACTCTACATGTATATATATAGAGGTAAAAATTCACATTCAACTGTTTTTTATATAAAGTTATTAATTAAAAATCGTTAACATAACAAATCATTTAATAATTTTCAATTAATAACTTCAAATTTAAAGACAACGGCATATTTTATATATATATAGATCATAGTTGTATACAAAATTTAGAGAAACCATAATTTTTTTCTCTTATATATGCATGCATGTACTCCTAGAGTCATAAATATGATGATGATGATTAGGTAGTAAACCTTATCTAACAGCCAATAAAATAAGGATATAATAAAATGTATGGAGACTCGCGTATAATTATCTTTATATGAAGTTTTTAATTGAGAATCGTTAAATAATTTGATATATTTGACTAAATTATTATCTATCAGTTCTCAACTAATAACTTCACATTAAATTTAAATATATATGAGTTTTTAACAATAAAATAAAAAAATATGAAAAAAAAAAAATGTACATACAAAAATAATAGCTTTGACGTTGTCCATTGTTAACGGATACTCAAAGGCTTCATGATCTTCAACAAGATTTAGGAGAATAGAGAGAAGATTCTCTTCATTAGATTTATCACTTCCATTTCTCCTTTTTACTTTTTCTCCAATGATGTTTTCCACAATCATATCAAATTCTTTATGCAATTTTTCTGCTTCATACTGAACTCTACTTATGAGATGAAGCCACGTGTAAGATGGAAAAAGAGTAAACACAACAAATAAACGTTCGGCAATTTTTCCAAGATTCTTCAACAGTAAAACGAACTCTTCTTCATCCTTACACTTTCCTCCAAAAATTGCTCTAGCAGTGATTGAACACGTCAAGGACACAACTTTCTTACTAAGATTAACACAAGATCCAGTTTAGCAGAAACCCATGTTATCAAATTCGTTACCTCTTCTTCCCTTATTGATTTGAATTTGTTGGGTTTTTCTCTCCTTTGTGAGGCCCAAGCCCAACATTTTGGGGTGTATTCTTTCACCCTAGTGTCACAACCCTAATTTAGTTTTTTGAGGTTTTTTGAGAGAGAGAGAATAGCCACCAAGTGAGAGAGAAGAGGGAAAAACAGAATTCCCATTTTTGCCCAAAGCAGTAAATTTCAAATGGCAGTTTCTCAGTTGTTCACCGTTGGATCGGCTTGAAATTTAAACTGCGTGTTCTTATCATCTTGTTCTTCATTCTGATCGGTGAAGATGTTGATTGGAGGTTTGCAGTAGGAGATATTGGTTTCGCAAGAGAGAAATTAGGTTTCCCGGTTTTACACAGAGCAGCAATTTTGGAACGGCAGTTTCTCATTCTTTCACCGTTGGATCGACGTGAAATTTGGACTGTAGATTCTTCACATCTTGTTCTTCATTCTGAACGGTGAAGATTTTAATTGGAGGTCTGCAGAGGGAGAAATTGGCTTCGACATCAGCTCTGTTTTTTGGGTATATTTCATCTTCTTGCCTATTATTTGTGAGCTTTGGTGCATTGATGTTTTGGCTGGTTATTTGCACATTTTTTTGTGCTTTGTTTGAGACTCTCTTGTACCTCATTTGATTATAGTGGAGTTATTTCATTGGTCTGGACGACCCGTGGTTTTTACCTCTCACGTTGAGGGGGTTTTCCACGTTAAAATCTCGGTGTGTTCTTGTTATTGCTTTACTTGCTATATTTGCTTGTTATAGTTGCTGCCATATTGTGTTGTGAGTGCTTCCATATTGTTCTTGTGTTGGACATTGTTGTCGTTTCCGCTGCTAGGCTCTTTCATACTGGCATCAGAGCTTGTTGGTATTTTTCTGGGCTTGTGATTCTGTGAACAATGGAAGCTAATACTAATACTAGTAGGATGATCACTCTTAATGGTCCTAATTATGATTTGTGGAAGTCAAAGATGGAAGATTTGCTTTATGTCAAAAATTTTCATCAACCAGTTTTTGGTACAGAGAAGCCTAATGATAAGTCTGATGATGATTGGATTTTGTTGCATAGACAAGTCTGTGGATATATTAGGCAGTGGGTTGACGATAATGTGTTGAACCATATTATTGGAGAGACACATGCTCGGACCCTTTGGATTAAGCTTGAACAGTTGTATGCTCGGAAAACTGGGAATAACAAGATGTTTTTGATCAAGCAGTTGTTGGCTTTGAAGTATACAGATGGGACATCAATGACAGATCACTTGAATAATTTCCAAGGAATTATGAATCAGTTATCTTCCATGGGCATCAAGTTTGATGAAGAGGTTCAAGGATTGTTACTTCTTGGCTCCTTACCAGACTCGTGGGAAATTCTCAGAATGTCATTGTCCAATTCTGCTCCTGATGGTGTAATCTCTATGGATCTTGCCAAGAGTAGTGTTTTGAATGAAGAGATGAGAAGAAAGTCACAAGGTACATCGACTACACATTCAGATGTTCTTGTTTCTGAGTCTAGGGGGAGAAGCAAAAGTCGAGGTCCTAAAGGTAGAGATCAAAGCAGAAGCAAGTCTCGAGAAAAGTATAAGAATATTGAGTGTCATCATTGTGGTCAAAAGGGACATGTGAAGAGATTTTGTTGGCAGCTAAAGAAGGAGAAAGCCAAGGCAAGTAAAGACAAGAGCACAAATAAAGATGATGGTAACAAGGAAGACAAGGTTAATGTAACTCATGATGATTTTCTTGTTGTTGAGGAGTTTGAATCTGTTAACCTTGTTGATAATAGCACTAGTTGGGTGATTGATAGCGGTGCTTCTATTCATGTTACATCTAGGAGGGATTTGTTTACGTCCTATACTCCTGGTGATTTTGGTGATGTGAAAATGGCTCATCAAGGTATTGCAAAATGTGCTGGTGTTGGACAGGTTTGTTTAGAAACCTCCAACGGTACCAAATTGACTTTGAAGCGTGTGAAGCATGTTCCGGATATTCGGTTGAACTTACTTTCTGTTGGTAAGTTGTGTGATGAAGACTTGGATAGCTCATTTTCTCGTGATAGCTGGAAGCTCACCAAGGGTTCCATGGTTGTTGCTAGAGGTACAAGACACTCTACTCTTTATTTAACTCAAGCAAAGATTGTGAAAGATGTTGTTAATGCTGCTGAGTTTGTTGATGAAACTGATTTATGGCATAAGAGATTATGTCATATGAGTGAGAAAGGCATGAATATGTTATCCAAGAGGAATCTTTTATCTGGTTGTAAGGTTGCTTTGCAAAAGTGCAATCATTGTTTTGCTGGAAAACAAAACAGGGTCTCTTTTAAGAGCCATCCACCTTCAAGGAAGCCGGAGATACTTGACTTGGTGCATTCTGATGTATGTGGGCCGATGAAGACAAGAACACTTGGAGGGTCTATCTATTTTGTAACCTTTATTGATGATTATTCTAGAAAATTATGGGTTTACACTTTGAAGACCAAAGATCAAGTTTTGAATGTGTTCAAGCAATTTCAAGCTTCTGTTGAAAGAGAAACTGGGAAGAAGTTGAAATGCATTCGTACTGACAATGGTGGTGAGTACTCAGGTCCATTTGATGCTTATTGTAAAGAGCATGGTATAAGACATCAGAAGACTCCTCCAAAGACTCCTCAGTTGAATGGCTTGGCTGAAAGGATGAATAGAACACTGGTTGAAAGAGTTAGGTGCTTGTTGTCACAATCTGGATTGGCAAAATCCTTTTGGGGTGAAGCTTTGAGCACTGTTGTTCATGTCTTGAACCGGACACCATGTGTTCCCTTGCAATTTGAAGTGCCAGAGAAGGTATGGTCAGGTAATGATGTTTCTTATGATCATTTAAGAGTCTTTGGATGTAAAGCTTTTGTTCATATTCCTAAAGATGAGAGATCTAAACTTGATGTAAAGACTAGGCAGTGTATTTTTATTGGCTATGGCATGGATGAGTTTGGTTACAGGTTTTATGATCCTGTTAACAAGAAGGTGATTCGAAGTAGAGATGTTGTCTTTGTTGAAGACCAAACATTGAAGGATGTTGATCATGCGGAGAAGCCAATGGTTCAGCCTAGTGATGATTTTTCTGAGCTGGATATTACTCCCTCTATGCCTATGGTAGAAGATGGTAGAGTTGAAGCTCAAAATAATGAGCATGATACAAGTGCAGGTGAAGATGGAACAGTTGATCCGATACTTGATGAAGTTGGTGATGATGATCAAGATGAAGAACCAGCTTTGGAAATTCCTGCAAATGCACTCAGAAGGTCTACAAGAGAGAGGAAGCCTTCATCAAGGTATTCTCCACATGAGTTTGTTTTGTTGACTGATGGGGGAGAACCTGAATGCTTTGAAGAGGCTGTTGAAGATGAAAGCAAAGCTCAATGGCTTAAAGCTATGCAAGAAGAAATGAAGTCCTTGCTTGAGAATGATACCTATGAGTTGGTGAAGCTACCGAAGGGTATGCGAGTTTTGAAGAACAAATGGGTATTCAGAATCAAGAATGAAGAACACAATTCTATGCCTCGGTATAAGGCTAGATTGGTTGTTAGAGGTTTTAGCCAGAGAAAAGGTGTTGATTATGAGGAGATCTTTTCTCCTGTTGTGAGGATGTCATCCATTCGTGCTGTGCTTGGATTAGCAGCATCTCTTGATTTGGAGATTGAGCAAATGGATGTGAAGACAGCTTTTCTTCATGGTGATTTAGATAAGGAGATCTACATGGAGCAACCGGAGGGCTTTCTTGTTAAAGGAAAGGAAGATTTTGTGTGCAAGCTTAAGAAGAGTCTTTATGGGTTGAAGCAAGCTCCAAGACAGTGGTACAAGAAGTTTGAATCTGTTATGGGAAAGCATGGTTACCGTAAGACAACTTCAGATCATTGTGTATTTGTGCAAAAATTTTCTGATGATGATTTTATCATTCTTTTGCTTTATGTGGATGATATTTTGATTGTGGGCAAGAATGCTTTGAGGATTAATGAGTTGAAGAAACAGTTGAGCAGGTTCTTTGCTATGAAGGACTTGGGTCCTGCCAAACAGATTTTGGGCATGACTATTACTCGTTATAGAGATTCCAAGAAGCTTTATTTGTCACAGGAGAAGTACATAAAGAAGGTGCTTCAAAGGTTTGGCATGAATGATGCCAAATGTGTTGCTAGTTCTTTTGCTCCTCATTTTAAGTTGAGTACCAAGCAGTGTCCAACCACTGATGAGGAAAAACAAGCAATGGATGAAATTCCTTATGCCTCAGCTGTTGGAAGCTTGATGTATGCTATGGTGTGTACTAGACCAGACATTGCTCATGCGGTTGGTACAGTGAGTCGTTTTCTCTCTAATCCAGGTAAAGAACATTGGAATGCTGTTAAATGGATTATGAGATATCTCAAAGGTACAACTAACTTGAGTTTGAGTTTTGGTGGTGAGAAACCTTTGCTAGTTGGCTTTACTGATGCAGACATGGCAGGAGATATTGATTCTCGAAAGTCTACTTCAGGTTATTTGGTCAAGTTTGCAGGGGGAGCTATTTCATGGCAGTCAAGGCTACAAAAGTGTGTTGCACTTTCTACCACAGAGGCAGAGTTTATTGCAGCAACTGAAGCATGTAAAGAGTTGTTGTGGATGAAGAAGTTTCTTGCAGCACTTGGTTTTAAGCAAGACCGTTATGTCTTGTTGTGTGATAGCCAAAGTGCTATTCATCTTGCCAAGAATTCTACTTTTCATCCAAGATCTAAACATATCGATGTTAGGTATCACTGGATACGGGATGTGTTAGATTCTAAGTTGTTGGAACTTGAGAAAGTTCACACTGATGACAATGGTGCTGATATGATGACAAAAGCATTGTCAAGAGAAAAGTTTGAAACATGTTGTTTGATCGCCGGAATGGCGAAGGCCTCCACCTAGTCGAGAAGGGGGAGATTTGTTGGGTTTTTCTCTCCTTTGTGAGGCCCAAGCCCAACATTTTGGGGGTGTATTCTTTCACCCTAGTGTCACAACCCTAATTTAGTTTTTTGAGGTTTTTTGAGAGAGAGAGAATAGCCACCAAGTGAGAGAGAAGAGGGAAAAACAGAATTCCCATTTTTGCCCAAAGCAGTAAATTTCAAATGGCAGTTTCTCAGTTGTTCACCGTTGGATCGGCTTGAAATTTAAACTGCGTGTTCTTATCATCTTGTTCTTCATTCTGATCGGTGAAGATGTTGATTGGAGGTTTGCAGTAGGAGAAATTGGTTTCGCAAGAGAGAAATTAGGTTTCCCGGTTTTACACAGAGCAGCAATTTTGGAACGGCAGTTTCTCATTCTTTCACCGTTGGATCGACGTGAAATTTGGACTGTAGATTCTTCACATCTTGTTCTTCATTCTGAACGGTGAAGATTTTAATTGGAGGTCTGCAGAGGGAGAAATTGGCTTCGATATCAGCTCTGTTTTTTGGGTATATTTCATCTTCTTGCCTATTATTTGTGAGCTTTGGTGCATTGATGTTTTGGCTGGTTATTTGCACATTTTTTTGTGCTTTGTTTGAGACTCTCTTGTACCTCATTTGATTATAGTGGAGTTATTTCATTGGTCTGGACGACCCGTGGTTTTTACCTCTCACGTTGAGGGGGTTTTCCACGTTAAAATCTCGGTGTGTTCTTGTTATTGCTTTACTTGCTATATTTGCTTGTTATAGTTGCTGCCATATTGTGTTGTGAGTGCTTCCATATTGTTCTTGTGTTGGACATTGTTGTCGTTTCCGCTGCTAGGCTCTTTCAGAATGAACGAACACGCTTAGGACCAAGAAGTTCCACCGAAGATATTCTTCTTAATTGCTTCCAATACCCGCCATATCTTGCCATGGCTATGTCCGTGGAACCATAGAACAAAATATCTGCACCAATTAATTGTTTAGGCCTTTCGGCGAAAATGGTGTCGTAGGTTTTAAACACTTCTTCGGCAACTTCTGGAGAAGAAACCACCATGATTGATGCTTCACCGAGCTTAAGGTGCATGATAGGACCATGTTTTCGTGCTAAGTCTCTTAATCGATGATGGGTTAATGATCTTCCAACGAAATGGTGTATGCTACCGATTAAAGGTAGTGTCCATGGCCCCGGGGGAAGGTTAATCGGTGTTGTTTTCTTGCTTGTGGCTTTGGATTTCTTAGCTAACAATTTGAGGAATTGTGATATGAAAAGGATGATGCTTATTAATGAAAATAAAAAGGGTAAGGAAGAGATTAGTAATGAGGAGAAGTGATGATGTTCCATGAGGAAATTAAATGTTTAGAATATAATATACTCATGTGATTATAATATGAAGTTCCAATTGATTAGTGATTCTTTATTTATAGGGCATGAAAGGGATGATCCATGGATAAATATGATTTAATTTGTAAAAGGAATTATAATTCTCTTTTTATTAATTAAAAAATATTTTTTAAATTTATTTATTTTTCCATAAATTATGTCAACATATTTTTATTGTGCTTTATTAATATTTTATAAAATAGAATAAATATAAGAAAATCACTTAGATAAAGATGTCAAAAGCATCTTTTTTTAAGATTTTTTTAAAAATTAAAATTTAACACATATAATCAATTAAACTGTGTTATTTTTATTAAAATTAGTCCAAACAAATCAGTTTAGCCAAAAAATTAATAAATTAAATTTTGAACCAGTATAAATTAATATTTTTTTATAAAAAAAAACTATAATATCTCTATTATAAAAATAACTAAAATACTCATATTTTATATATATATTAATTTTGAAAACTTTAAATTCTAACTCTATAACGATAGAGACAAAAAGGGTTAGAATTTAAGATTATCAAAATTAATATATATAACAAGAGTATTTTAGTTATTTTTTATAATAGGAATATTGTAGTTAATTTTTTATAAAAAATAATATTAATTTAGACCAATTTAAAATTTAATTCATCATTTTTTGGTCAAATTAATTTGTCTGACTTAATTTTGACAAAAATAATAAGATTTAATCGATTATGTGTTAAAATTTAATTATTTAAAATCATCTTTAAAAAAAATATTTTAGACGTCTTTATCAATGTGACTCCTTAACTATAAATATTAGAAAATTATCTAACACTATAATAGTCAATTTCAACAATATTATAACAAATTATTAAATAAATTCGTAATGAAATCCATTAAAAACATTTTTTTTTGTCGAATTTAAATTTTAAATGTTTCTTTGTTGAAAATGTTTTATGCCTTCTATTAAATGTTAGTCATAATATTGACTATGTAAAGTTGACTCCAAAGTTTTTTTATCAGTTAAAGGTTAATTTATAGAAAAATTTATACGCACAAGTGTTTTGTAGACTTTATTAATTTGAATACTCTCACTCCAACTCTTTTTCTCCTTTGACTCATTCAAAGACTAAAATAAATCATTTTCTAACCCATCCATAACGCTATGTATTTTCATATGTATTACCATTCATTGCATGCATGGATCTCTTTTGTCTTGGACGTCTTTTATATATTTCCTATGCCCATTAATTTCCACATATAACATTTTTGTATTATATATTGACTTAGGTTTCACCTTGTATGATAATAACATTCCCGTCTTATATAATTTGTTTCTTAGTCCTTGGAAGAAACACAGGAAACAAACATATATAACTATTAACGTGAATTCATGTCTTCGTGTTGAGTTTGAAAAAGAATAAGTAAATGTCATAAGAAAAATCACAAAAATACAAAGAATAAAATTGATATTTAAAAAATAAAAAATAATATACAATTTATTTTTAATTTATATATAGTAATGCAAATATCGTATACCTAATGATAATAAAAAATAAAAATTTAAATAAAAAAGATCTTTACAATAATACATGATTATCAAGACATTTGTCTCAACAAAAAATACTAAAACTCAATCTCTATTACAACAAATAAAATAGGTAATATTACAAAAATTTTAATTATTCAAAACAATAATTTATATTGCTCATTTATACGTACAAAAACAGAATAAAAAAAATAAAAAATACATACAAATTAACAATTCAAAAAAAACATGTCCTCACAAAAATATATGATAAAAAAAGAAAAAAATAACTTAAACAACAACTAAAAATAAAAAAAAAGATAAATACTATATAAGAAGACTAAGTCCATCAACTAAAATACATATGAAAACAAAAACAAATGAAAATATAACTATATATAACTTTAATATAAAAAAATTGTATACTTTAAAATATTTCAAATAAAAAATACAACCAAATTTTACATTAATTTACATATATTTTAATCAATTTTTAAATAATATAATAATTATTAAAATATACTATATACTATCGTTATTATTGGATTACCATCCGCACATTGCACAAATCTTATTCTAGTATCGTAAAAATTTTACTCATATATATGAAAGTATGTAGTCAATAATTAAAGGCAAAAATTAACAACACAGCTAAAGAAAGATTTGAGACAAACAATGCATGCAAGAGAATGGAGAAAATCGTGGGTTAAGTGAAATTCCTTAATTAACTAATTGATCACATTATATTCCTTCCAAACTTTTTTTTTTTTGTAATGTTAGTTTTTAAATGATTAATAAGAACGAACAAAGCATTTAGTTTTAATTTGTTCTCCTAAAAATTTCATCATAATTGATAATAATGTATCAAGTTAAGTTCATTTTCATGATTAAAGTATAACGGAAATGCTCATCATCCAAGCTTATGAAAAGAACTTGCATTATTATGATGTTAACCACAAATCTTACATCATCGATTGCTTGAGGACTGAGGAAGACTTGGGATTGCGTTGTTGAAGGGCTGGGAAAAAATTGTTCATTTTGAAATAGTCTTTGACATATATTATTGATCATGACGAAGCGATGAAGTATATATATATATAAAGCAATGTTTGTCCATTATATTGTGTTAATATAATGACTGAAAAGAGGAAGAAATAGTCATATGTATAACTGGGTCAAAAATATGACAATATGAAGTAAAATAGTTTAAAACGTAAAGTGATAATTAAGTCCTGGTATCTCGAGCTAATTAATCTTTGAAAAGAAAAACTAATTTGATTTTTAAGACCTTTACGATAGTAAATGGTAGATATAGAATATTTTTTTATCAATTTATCATATAAAATTTAATAGTGATGCTTATATTTATAATTTATTGTTACCTACTGTTATGTATTTATTTATAAAAGATAATTATGTAGATAATAATTTTTGAAGTGAAACTTTGTCTATTTTAATAGAATTTATGATAAAAATTATATGAAAACTCAAAAAATAATAAATATTTTACTATCCAAAATTATATTGTTTCTATGCTCACGTAGTAGCAATGGCGCACTATTATAATTAATAAAATACATAGATAATTCTATTTCGTTTCACAATATTTATTGGCAAAAGAACATCTATATTCACTATTTCACACTATTATGTGTGAGTTTCTTGGTCCAAAACTTCTTCACTTCCACCTTCCAAATATCTAGAAGACTAGAACAACTATCATTATTATGCACGGGTATTATATGAGCACGCATCTGATTTTTTGTTTAGCGGTTAGGAGATAAGGTATTTTGAGTGTTCATTCTTTTGGTAATTATGTTACTAACAATTGCCAAACTGTTAGGAATATCTCCAATACAATCTGATTGTTTTTTTCTTCTTTTTTTAACTAATGTCAATTTAAAATAGTTTGATAAAAAAGATATATACTAAATTCCTGGTATCCATCATCAAGTAATAGCTGGTCCCAATTCTCAATACAAGTTGAAAATATTTCTATATTTAAAACGAAAATTAAACTATCTATACTTAATTAGAAATAAGAGGATAAAACTCTGGTGAAGATGGAAAGTACTTTACATACTTTGATTCTTAATCAATTATTTGATTAGTCCGATTAGGTTATTTTTCTAGAATTAAAATATTGTGTCCTTTACAATAAAACTTGGAAATGGATGCTTGGTTGTGAAGTTATTACCAACAGGACCATAAAACTTATTGCCTCTTAAAACCAACACTTTCAAAGATGTCAAATTCTGAAGCCAGTAGAGAAAGGTATCCTCTATTCGATTGTTGCCAAGAATTAAAACCTCCAGCTCTGTGCAGTTGGACAAAGATTTAGGCAATTGGCCTTCTACTTGATTTCCATACAGATTCAAATAAGTTACTCTTCATATGTACAATTACTTCCTTCAAGAATAAGAAAAAGAAGAAGAATAACAATAATAATTTTTTTAATCCAAAGGTTATACATTTCCAATTTAATTTTCTTATTAACTTAATTAAATATATTAGTAGATGATAATTTGCATTAAAAGCACATTATTTTTTTATTTTCACCTTAATTTCATTTCCATCTCTATAACAAATCCTATGTTACTTTTTCAAAACAAATTGTAATTGAAATATATACTATATTACTATCAATGAATATTTTAATTCAATTAGTAATTTCCTTGAAAGACTGACGATTCCTAACAAAAAATAATTGATAAAGCGGTTTTAACTATTTACTTTCTTTTTACGCATATTGATTCTTTTTCACAACTAAAATGATATCGTTTTGAGAAAATTGATATTTACTCTAATAAATCAATGCCTTAAAAAATAAATTTAAAGAAAAAAAATCTAATTATTCGTTTTTATTTTAGTGACTGAATATTTGTTTATTCTAGTTTTTTATGTACAGTATTATAGCCCATTAGAACTAGTATATTTTGCTTCTTTTTCTTTGTGGCGTATATTTCAGTGAGTATAATTACAAGAAGAAATTAAAAAAAAAAATGAGTCAGGTTTCTTACTCCAAGACCCACGTACCACAGCTATCATAATTCATACCCATAAACAAATATAAACAACAAAACCAAAATTCAAAGAAACGATACCAGCCTCTCACTCCAACTATTTTCTCATTTGACTCACTCAAAGGCTAAGCAATATTCTAGCCCAAACAAAAAAGGCCAATAAAAATTATCCAAAGAAAAAAGACTAATCAAATGGAATTATTTCTTAACATGGACCTGGATTGTGCCACTTTTGTCATGGACTTCTTTTTCTTTGCATGCCCATTGATTTCCATATATAATACCAATATTGACCTTAGTTTTAGCTTCTACTATCCATTTTAATTTGGACAAATTAAATGAATTCATGGACAAATTAAATGCTTGGTGAGTCAAGCTAAGTTCATCCACAAATGCCTTGTATCATGGAAATAAAATTATGTGGGTCTCCGGTTAGAAGAAAACTAAACTTTAATTATGAATTAGTCTTGGACATTGATAGATTGGAATAGTATGAATATTAATCTACAAATCATGTATTGGCTGGGTATAGGTGCTTGTAATTCCAGCTAGCAAAAATATCTATAAATAGATGGATCCTAATCGATGAGTGACATAGCAATACCATTTTCAAGTAAGCCATATATACATACATAAAATAAGCAAAAGCTTGAATCAAAAATCAATGGGGTATTTGATGTTGTTGGTTGTTAGAGTGGTGTTGTGTGTGTATATGTTTATGATGTTCCATTTTGCATGTTTGTCTTCTTCGCATCTATGCCATTCCCAAGACAGCTCTGCCTTGCTTCACTTTAAGACCCATTTCATTTTTAACCCTTCATTTTTTGAATATTATTTTCACTATGAGTGCCCTCATGTTTACCCAAAGATGAGTACGTGGAAAAATGGGACAGATTGCTGCTCATGGATGGGTGTCACGTGCCACTCTGTGTCTGGTCACGTGATTGGCCTTGATCTCAGTTGCAGTGCACTTATAGGTAATATAAATCCCAATAGCACTCTTTTTCATCTTACTCATCTCCAAACACTCAACCTTGCTTTCAATTCTTTCAATTATTCTCCATTCTCATCTCAGTTTGGTAGGTTTGTGAGTCTCACACACTTAAATTTATCTCAATGTCAATTCAAAGGTGAAATTCCGTCCCAAATCTCACACCTTTCCAAATTACAATCACTTGATCTCTCTTTGAATGATGATTTGATGTTGAAAGAAACAACTTGGAAAAGAATGTTGCAAAATGCAACAGCTTTGCGTGTAATTGTATTGGATGGTACAGACATGTCTTCCATTAGCTTAACACCAAACCCTTTGTCCAATTGGTCTTTCTCTTTCTCTTTGGTTACTCTTAGTCTTGTTTCTACTGATATAACGGGATACTTGACAAGTCACATTCTCTGTTTACCTAATCTTTATGAGCTCAAGCTATACCTAAATGACATTCAATTCCATGTTCCAAAGTTGAATTGCAGTACTTCTCTTAGTTTTTTGGATCTTTCATGGTGTCAATCCCTAGGACCACAAATCCCTGATTCCTTTTCTAACCTCACACACCTAACTTTTTTGGACTTGTCTGAAAATGCATTCAATGGTTCAATCCCATCATTGCTCTCAAACCTTCAGCATCTCACTCACTTGGACCTTTCAGGGAATGCATTCATTGGTTCGTTCCCATCATTTCTTTCAAACCTTCATCATCTTGTTTACTTGGATCTTTTACTGAATACACTTAGTGGTCAAATTCCAAATATGTTTGATAGGCTAACCAATTTGCAATCCCTTCGCCTTTCGTATAATAATTTCCAAAGGAAGTTGCCATCCTCATTATTTGCCTTAACTCAACTCTCTTCCTTGGATTGTTCTAAAAATGAAATTGAGGGACCACTACCTGACAAAGTAGCCTTTTTAAATCTCACTCAATTATACTTAAAAGGCAACTTATTAAATGGGACAATTCCGCAGTGGGCCTTATCCCTCAAGTCTTTGAGATCCTTATATCTATCAAATAACAGATTCAGAGGGCACATAAGTGAAATTACATCTTATTCCTTCGAGTATTTAGACTTGTGCAACAATGAGCTTCAAGGAAATGGGACAATTCCTTGGTGGGTTTTATCATTCAAGTCTTTGAGATCTTTGGATCTATCAAACAATCGATTCACAGGGCACATAAATGAAATTACATCAAATTCCTTGGAGTATCTAGACTTGTGCAACAATGAGCTCCAAGGAAACATTCCAGAATCGATTTTTGATCTTGTAAACCTTTCAAATTTGTGCTTATCACCACACAACTGGAGTGATACTGTCCACTTTTCACTCTTCTCTAAACTCCAAAAGTTGAGCCATCTTTCCCTTTCTGGCTGCAATTCATTAGTGCTAGGTTCTGAAACAAGTGTTAATTACACTTTCTCCAATTTGCAGGCACTACAGTTGCGTTCAAACAATATTATTGGTTATTCAACATTCTCTGGAAACTTTTCAGAGTTAGAGTTTCTTGAATTATCCAATAGTAAACTTGAAGGAAAAGTTCCCAAATGGATACATGGTATAGATTCATTACATCATTTGATTCTCTCAAATAACTCGTTGACATCAATGGGTCAATTCTCATGGTATCAACTTGAATACCTTGATCTTAGTTTCAACTTGATGGATGATGACATTTCTTCCTTCTTTTGTAATACAACAAGTCTGAGTGATATCAACTTGTCCCACAACAGATTCACAGGAACATTTCCACAGTGCCTTGCCAATAGCTCATCAACCCTTGAGCATTTGGATCTACAAATGAACAAACTTCATGGCAATTTTCCAGATACTTTAAATGGTCTTCAACTGGAGACACTGATTCTCAATGACAACCAGTTCGAAGGTTTATTGCCAAAATCTTTGTCCAATTCCTTGTCTCTTCAGGAATTAAATCTCGGTAATAATCAATTTGAAGATACATTTCCCTATTGGCTTCAGAATATATCACTTTTGGAAATACTAGTCTTGCGAAGCAATAAGTTGTACGGTCCCATTGCAAATTTGAAGTCCAAAATTATATTTCCAAGTTTGAAGATTTTTGACATATCATGTAATAACTTTAGCGGCTCATTTCCAAAAGCATACATACAAAATTTTCAAGCCATGAAGATTGTGGATGATGAAGTGCTTAGTTCGGATTATTACTTTGAGACCGGTGCCTCCTTTGGAGGAGAGGGAATTATTGAAGAAGACACAGATCATTCTTTGACTTCAATAATTAAAGGAGTTAGTACCACTTTTACGAAAATTCCCAGAGTCTTTGTAAATATAGATTTGTCAATAAACAAATTTGAAGGAGAGATTCCAAGTATTATTGGAGAGCTTCAAGCACTCAAAGGCCTCAACCTTTCACATAACAAGCTTGTTGGTCATATCCCCTACTCTTTGGGAAATTTGACAAATCTGGAATCGTTGGATCTCTCCTCAAATATGCTTACTGGGAATATTCCTACTGAATTGACAAATCTGAACTTTCTTGAAGTCTTGAATCTTTCCCAAAACCAGTTGGTGGGACCAATACCCAAAGGAAAACAGTTTGATACATTTTCAAATGATTCCTATGAGGGAAACATGGGGTTATGTGGATTGCCATTGTCAATTCAATGCAACAACAATGTCCCTTTGCAACAAGATCCACCTTCTGAGGCTGAAGACAAATTTGGGTTTGGTTGGAAACCAGTGGCAATAGGATATGCATTTGGAATGGTCCTTGGAATTGGCTTGGGATGCTGTGTTTTCTCAATTGGAAAGCCTCAATGGCTTGTGATCATGTTTGGAGGCAAAAGAATCAAAAGAAGGAGGCGTGGAAATCGGCGTGCAAGAACAACTTAATGGCCACAACTTCTTCTTCTTCTTGGGGCCACTCTCAAGTTCATTGTTGCATGGGGAATTTGTTTCAGATGTTGGTTATTGCTGTTGTGTCTTTTTATATTTTATTTGTTTTGAGATTGTATTTTTTTTTTCTTTAAATGTCTGCAAGTCTTGTTTTATAAATTGTAAGTGTGTTGCTACATATATATGATGATGTTGCAAGAAAATTATGTTTTATGGTAGTATTATAATTGTTTCCCCTATCTCTTTCACTTCATTCCACTGTTTCCTAACCAAGCACACACTTGTCAATATCTTTACTAATCTCTTTATTTGATATAAACTAAACCATCAGCTGAAAGGGAAAGCCTAAGACATATCACACTTGCATTCATTTGTGACTTGGAAACATAACAGAATATCCTGTAGTTGTTAATTAATTATATTGTGTATGTTTATGAAGTATGGTGTTAATGTATACTTGATGACGTTGCAAAAGAATTCTGAAATTATATAATTGTTCTCACTTTATTCAACTGGTTTACAATCTGACTAGCGTTTCATGCTCATCATTCTTGTGTCATTGACAAGTTTTGATAGCAAAATTTATTTAGTAAAATGATGCTTTTTCATGTTCTAATCCGTCATGGATCTGTGGTTGGCCAATGGATCGGTGTATGTAGCAAGTGGGATTCAAACCTTTAACACTTGTTTAAGTAGACGAATGAACTGACTACTCGAGTAATGCGTCGTAATTTCTAACTTAATAAAGTTGTATGGGCCAACTATCAGTTTGAAATATCATGCAATAACTCAAGTGACCCAACACCAAAAGCCTACCTAAGAAAGTGGTGTTGGAGTTGAAGTGCAAAGTAGTTGCAATTACATTGAAAGTGGTTATGGCCCTACAAATACAATAAGCAACGTTGTACCACAATATCATAAGATAACAACCTTGTGAACCTCACTGAATTGTGTTTGTCATCAGATAACCATGGTGGTTTTGTCAATTTTTCACTCTTCTCCAAATTTCAGAACTTGAGCTCTCTTACTCTTTCAGGCTATGAATCAATATCACTAAAATCTGATGTCAATGCCAATTACACTTTCTCCAATTTGTACATGTTGCGCTTATTTTCCAACACCATTCTTGACTTTCCAAAGTTCTCAGGAAAATTTCATAACAAGCTCCAAGGCAAAGTCCCCAAATGGATACACGATTTGAATTCTTTATATCTTATGAACCTCTCAACAAATCAGTTGACATCAATAGATCATTTCTCATGGCATGGCCTGCAATACCTTGATCTTAGTTCTAACTTGATGACCGATGAAATTTCATTTCATCCTTTGCAATGTTTTTATAGTAGTATATAATTGTCTCCTCTATTTATTATATTTTTCTGTTTTCATGCAAATTCAACAACATACACCACACGTTAGTTTCCACTTCTCTGACTTAATTCTACTGTTTAATTTAGTGTCCCAACTCCTAAACAAGCACACATTTGTCAATATCTTTACTAATCTCTTAATTTAATACAAACTAAGCCATCAGCTGAAAGCAGAGAAGCTAATTGCTATACAAAGAGATGTTAGTATATTACAGAGAGATGAGAAGTTAATCAAGAAAATGGGAAAGTAAGAAGCATTTTTGGCAGTAAAGCTGGATTCTAATAACTTAATGTATTTGGTTGAGAGAAAGGGAAAGCATAAGACATATCAATATCACACACTTGCATGTTGCATGCATTTGTGCTTCTAGTTGCATAAAGCTGCATTTCTGCATGTAGTTGTTAATTAATTAATTATATCGTTAAGCAAGAGTTGTAGCCATAGTTATCAAAACCGGACCGGACCGGCCGGTTCAACTGGAAAACCGGTGAACCGGAGCTAATACCGGTCCGGTCCAGCTTCCGAACCGCTTAAGACATTGACCCGGTCAAACCCGATATGAACCGGTGAAAACCGGTCAAATCCGGTGAAAACCGGACCGAACCGAACCGGTCGGGTCTGAAGGAGAGCCTAGACGCACCAGCGTTGTGGAAGAACACCATACTCCGTATGCCAATTTATATACATATTATAATACATATATCAAGTTTTTATTTTATTTATATTCAATTTATTTTAATTTTAAAGCCACTCATTTTTAAATTAATTATATTTTATTTAACTATATATTTTATTAAATATATACAAATTAAAAATATAAACAAACAAAATTTATTAATCATAATTTATTTTTTCTTTTCATGATTATATGATATCTATTAATATTATTTTTCATTAAATACTTTTAATATATAATAATAGGTAAAGACTCACATGCAGAGTTGTCTTCATATGAAGTTGATAGTTGAAATTTCTTAGATGATATTTAGTTAAACTTGTCAAATCATCTAACGGTTCTTAAATATCAACTTCACATAAAAACAATTGTATGTGAGTTTTTACCTATAATAATAATATAATAAAATAAATATATATACCGGGTTGACCGGTTCAACCAGTGACCCACCGGTTGAACCAGTGACCCAGTGACCTAGTAACCTTATCGGTTCGATCACCGGTTCGGTTCTGATAACTATGGTTGTAGCACAATATCATACCATCAATTCATCCCAACAAATACGTTCTTGTCACAAAGTCTTCAAATCTACAATTTTTCCAACCCTTTCCTAAATGCATGCTTGACTAAGAGGATTAGGGAGATAATGTAAATAAATAAAGTAATATAAGTATTATTTAATCTTAATCTATATTGACAGATAACAATATATAATAATATCACAATTTTATTTTGTTCGATCTGAAAAATATTTTCAATTTTATTTTCTTATTAACATAATTAAATACAGCAGTGGATAATTACTCCAGTTGTTTCTCACCATTTGACTCATTCAAAGGCTAATGAAATGAAATTATTTTCTAACCCATGCATGAAGTTATTTTCATTCATTGCGTGGAACTCTCCATGTGGTGCTCCTTTTGTCTTGGACGTCCTTTTTCTTACGCCATTAATTTCATCCAAGCTTATCCAGAACTTGCATTATTGTTAATTACCACAAATCTTAATTAGTTACATCCATGGCCAGGGAATGGGGAAGACTTGGGATTACGTTGATGAAGGGCTGGACTAAAATGTTCATTTTGAATATTCTTTGATATATATTGATTGTCATGATATATATGCATTTCTATTGTATTAATTAATGACTGAAAATGGCAGAAATTGGTATATTTAATATTTTACCTACATAATAATGGTTTCATTCTTTATTTTTACTGGAATGTATGTGAACTAAAATCTTTCTTTGTATAAGTATAAATATATAAAATTATAAATTCAACTTTGAAAATAAATGAAATATAATTTATATGGATTTCAAAAATTTATATGCAGGGGTTGCTTAATTATTTTATGAATAATGGACGAAATGGTTCTAAACTTTTGTGAAAAGAAACTCGAGAAATATTAGTCTATGCCATGGTGATTTTTCGTTAAAATCAAAATCTTATTTCTGAATTCTTATTTATCTATATCTAATAGAGAAGATATAGAAGTAATTTGATGTTTAAATTATTTTTTTAAAATATCTTTTTATTATATATAATTTATAAAATAAAATATTTTGTTATTTGACTAATAATAATAATAATAATAATAATAATAATAATAATAATAATAATAATAATAATAATAATAATAATAGGGTAGATTAATAGCACGTACGTACGTACAAATAAGTTACTGTAATATAAACTTGTACAATTCCTATAACAACAATAATCACAAAATTTTCTATCCAAAGAATATTTTCAATTTAATTTTCTTATTAACATAATTTAACATATTAGTAGAAAATTACTATATAAGAAAATTTGCATTAAAAGCACATTAGTTGTTTTTTCACACCGAATTTCATTTCCATCTCTATAACAAATCCTGTGTTATTTTTCCAACACAAATTGTAATTGAATTACATTATCAATGAATATTTTAGAAACCTCTAAAATAAATAAAATTAGTAAATACTCAATTCTTTTCATTATTCATTTTCACGAAAGACCAAAGAACTACCAATCAAAAAAATAAACAAATGACAAAAGGGTTTTTTTAACTATCTAATTTTTAGATATATTAATTATTTTTCATACACAAAATGATTTGAGGGAAATGATATAGTTCTTGCTTTTAAATAAAAACAACTGAAAAATAACCCGCATACCCAAAAAATCAAATATATTTATAAAAAAAAAAAAAACGCTATAAGCCTCTCACTGCAACTATTTTGAGTCACTCAAAGGCTAATCAAAATTGGGTCCAAAGAAAAAGACTAATAAAATGGAATTATTGTAACCCATTTTGTCTTGGACTTCTCTTTTTCCAATGCCAATTAATTTCCATATATAATCCATTATTGACCATAGTTTTAGCTTCTATATTCCGTCATAATTTGTTCCTTACGCGTTGGAAAAAACTCAAAAAGAGAGAATATATTCACACAAGTCACAACGACAAGAAAAAAAAAACTACTAACGTGTGAATTCATGGACAAATTAAATGCTTGGTGAGTCAAGCTAATAAGGTCATTCATAAATGATAAATGCATTCTATTATGGACAATTATCTTCTCATATATTTTATTTTTGTTGTAAAATAAATAAGAAATATACAATAAATATAAAATAAAAGAGTTGTAAATAAATAATTCTAGTAGTAATATTTTTCATAATTACTATCTTAATATAATAGATATGATTAATATATTTATTAATATTATATATATCACTAATATACGTAGTATCTTATATAAAATAGAGAAGAGTATCTGATAATATATAAAGAGGAATAGAGAATTTTATTATTGATCGTGTATATTGTTAGAGGTTTAAACCTATATTTATATGCATATTAAACCTTGCTTTTTCAAAGTTTATTTATTTGAATTTGTTTTAAAAATTTATTCCTTTAATATTGAGAAAGTTGGTCGCCCAAGTCATGGTTATTCACATCTTTATCATAATACTCCTCTTTGAATAACCATTTAGGATTATGCCTCATTAAAACCTTACTAAAGAAAATCCATTGAGAAAATTCTTTAATGAAGGAAATAGAGTACAATATCCTTTTGGATGGGGACTGCCTCATAAAAACCTTGTCAAGAAAAATCCAATGGAAAAAAATCTGGCCAAGGAAAAAAGAGTACATCATTTAATATCTCGAAATCGACGCATCACAATCTAATATACCAATTTTTCAAAGGAGGATTTTAGGAGTGACTTTGTAAATAAATCTGTCAGATTATCACTTGAGCGGATCTGTTAGATATTAATTGTCCCTTGATTTTGAAAATCATGAGTGAAGAAGAATTTGGGAGAAATATGCTTTGTTCTATCTTCAAATAGGACAGTTGGGACTATCTTATGATCAAATAGTCCACATGATGACAGAATATATTGGATCAAACTCCTAAGCCAAAAACACTCGCGACTAGCTTCATGTATCGCTAGTATTTCAGCATGATTAGAGGATGTTGCCGCAATCGTCTATTTTGTAGACCTCCATGATTTAGCTGTACCACCATATGTGAATAGGTATCTTGTTTGAGATCTCCCTTTATGTGGATCAGACAAGTATCCAGCATCTGCATAGCGAACTAATTGTGACTTGGATTCATATTGATAAAACAATCTCATATCAAACATTCCATGAAGATATCGAAAGATTTGTTTGATTCCACTCCAATGTCTTCTGGTTGGAGAGGAACTATATCTTGCTAGTAAATTCACAGCAAATGATATATCAGGTCGTGTATTATTAACAAAATACATTAGCACTCCAATGGCACTAAGATATGGTACTTCAGAACCAAAGATATCTTCATTTTCTTCTTTAGGACGGAATTGATCATTTTTCACATCCAAATATCTTACGATCATTTGGGTACTCAACGGATGTGACTTATCCATATAAAATCTCTTCAAGATCTTTTCTGTGTATGTTGTTTAATGAATAAAAATCCCATTTTTTGTATGATCGATCTGCAGGCCGAGACAAAATTTAGTCTTTTCAATATCTTTCATCTCAAACTCTTCTTTTAGGGCTTTTATAATAGTTGGAATCTCTTTAGGAGTTGCAATGATATTTAAATTATCAACGAACACAGCAATTATAATGAATCCGGATGCAGATTTCTTTATGAAAACATATGGGCAGATATCATTGAAAGATCCAGGTCAGTGAAATCACTATTTAATATTTTCTTTTATAATTTGAATGTTATAATGTCATATGATTCTCTCTCCCATACTTAATAAATAGATACCAACGAAATGGCATCTTTGGAGAGAAATTCAAATCTTAGACTTAAGAATACAATAATCATCAATAACAATTAAAAACGATAATAATATTAATTAAATAATTTTAATTGTAATTGATTTTTATTTCCTTTAGTTCATTTATTATTATTGCAAACGTCAACAAATATGAAAGCTTGGTTTAATAGGTTTTTCATTGTTAATTTGGATCATGAAGATTGTTATTCCCTCCAGTTAAAAATCACAACTCTATTTCAATTACAAGCACAATTGGGATATGACAAAGAAATTTACAAGAAGGAGTTGAAAAATAATTTGAACAACAGACAAACTCACCCGATGAGATTATTGTCCGTCAATCAATTTTCGAGAACATGAAAGACTACACTAGCTTTGATGAGGTATGGTAATAAAATGATTTAATTTTTTTATGTGCATCTATAGTTATACTATACTAACTAAGTTCATACACATAGCATTCATAAGTTCATATACACAGCATTCATAAGTTCATATCCATAATTACATACAACTAACATCTAAAAATTAAATTCATGTTTATTAGATATTACATCCATGCACATTATTTTTTAGTTATTGCATAAGTAACTATCAAATTAACACATATGTTTTTAAATTTTTTCATAATTGAATTTGAAAAATGTCAAATTCTTAAATTAATTTATTCAATTGATAAATTTACTCATAACATCCATAAATTCATACGCATAACATCGAGAATTTCATATTAATAACATCCTTAATTTTGTACTCATAATATTTATAATTTCATACATATGATATCTATAATTAATATTACTAAATTTTAAACTATGGATTTTATTGTATTTTTCAAATTATCTCATATATACACTAATAGGTCATAATTTTAATTATTTTAATATTTTTATTTAATATTCATATATATGCTTATTTATTGATTTTAATATGACGAATTAATAATTATTTTAAAAAAATTTTAATTTTTTTTATATCTTATCTTTTATTTTTTTATTTTCTAATAGTTTATATGTTGATGAGTTTGGAAAACTCTAAATTAATATTTGTGATGACTAAACATTGTTAAAATAATTAATTACAAAATTATTAATCTGATTCTCATTTAACATATTTTTGGTTAATAATTTTGTTACAGGTTCTATGATGGGCCGGGAAATAAGTTTCTGACTTAAGCCCAATAAGCAGCCTTGCTACAAGCTTTATACTATGAGGCTGAAATTTTATATTAATGGGCCAGAATAAATATTAATGTTGCAAGCCCAACCAAATGCTTTCTTATTTGCTTCCTATGCTTGATCCGCTACACAATTGTATCAGGAAAGCAAATGCTTATCAAATGGGCCAGTTTTGATCATATTGTCACAAGCCCAAAATTATACTAAAGAGAATAGCTTCCATGTTTGGTCCGAATCAAAAGGAAAATGAAAGCATAGTGATTCCAACGGAACCAAGCTCTAACAAAGTGATGGATTTCAAAATCTATTACATTGTTAATTAATGCATGGGGAACATGAGAGAGAAAAAATTCAGCTGAAGTGATTGATGGCTATTATGTCAAACACGCCACTCTATGTTAGGGGAGTAAAAGCAAGCTATTCAAATTAATTTGCTTAACCACTTTGCTTTGCTTTTATTCAGATTCTTTTCACTCTCTCTCATCTCTTTCTTCTTCTCTATTCGGTCCTTGTCCAGGAAACAATGGATGCCGTGCTCTTCAACGAAGAAAAGGAAAGAGAAGCATGCATCAAGACCATCAAGCTAATGATGGCAAGAAAACATACCAAAAGAAAGATGAGCTGTGGCTAAGATGCTTACCAAATGTGGTTAGATTTGGTGAAGCAATCTTGAGCCTTTCATGCTCAAAATGGAAGAAGAAGATTCGGCCAGGAGGGAGATTCTTGAAGCATGGCTTGTCTTCGAATCTGACCAACCACCACAGGGAGTAGCTAGAGTGGCGAAGTGATGGTTGGAGGCAGAGTTTGAAGCAGATGAAGTCATCATCATCATGAGGCATCAAGGGCCAGAAATCCATCTTGGAGAGGAAGCCAAGGATGGAGAGCCCGGATTGATGAAGGTTGATGATCAAGAAAGGACAAGAGGTAATTGCATGTTGGTTAATGCATGGTTATCTCTTCTCTCTCTGAGTGGCCGAACCGGTTTGTTGAAGGAGGAAGAAAGTTGGTTCGGTTTTGGCTTCAAGTGTGGAGGCTTTCCTGTTTCTTTAAAAAGGGGAAACAACCACTGTTTGAAGCAAGGAGAAAATTTGAGAGTGCAAGGCACAGAGTTCTCAGAGCTACCTGAGCTAACAGTTTTCTCTTCTCCTTCAATGTATTCTGTTTTGTAATTTTCTGTTTAATTTTGTCATGTCTTGAGTCTCATGGTAAAAGGCAAACAAGTGAGGTTTGTAATGAAAAAGCCATAGAGCGGAAAAAGGCAGAGAGTGCAAAATTAAAAGAAAAAGCCATAGATGTCTTAGAGTTCCTTTGTTCATCTATGTTGTGTATCATGATTCTGTGGGAATCCCCTTGTAAGTTGGGTTAGCACTTTACAAGTTGTAATCAGATTGACTATAGTGAAATTCCATCATGTTTGTGATGGAGACTGGATGTAGGCTGCACTGCACTTAGCAGCCGAACCAGGATACATCTTGGTGCAATCTTCTTCTCCTTCTACTCCATTTCTGTTTTCAACTACACAGGAGCAAAAGCCAGAATTATCTCGTGCCAAGTGACGAGACAAATCAAAAATCTCGTGGCAAGGGACGAGACAAAACTGAGTTGCTCGTGTTCAGAGACGAGCAAAAACAAAAAGTCTCTTCTGAAGGGCAGCAAGTGTTAGCTTTTAAAAAGGGGGCTAAGATTCAACCCCCCCTTCTCTTAGCCACTGAAACCATCAATTGGTATCAGAGCTTGGTCTCAAAGAGATCAAGCTTTGCAGCTTGGAGTAAAGATCCTCATGGCGGAAAACAGTGGCACAAATGTGTTATCATACAATCTGGCTGAAGGTCAATCAAGCAACAGACCTCCCCTCTTCAATGGGAAAAATTATACCTATTGGAAGGAGAGGATGAAGATATTTGTACAAGCCGTGGATTATAGACTTTGGAAGATCATCTTGGAAGGTCCTAAATTTCCAACTACCACAGATGCTCAATGAGTAGTCTCTCTTAAACCGGAAGCAAGCTGGACCGAGGAAGATAGGAAGACAGTGGAGTTAAATGCCAAGGCAACCAATCTGCTCAACTGTGCTATCAGCTTTGAGGAATACCGACGAGTATCACGATGCACAACGGCAAAGGAAATCTGGGACAAGTTGCAAATCACTCATGAAGGAACTACCATTGTGAAGAAGTCTCGGACAGACATGTTAAATAGGGAATATGAGATGTTTGCAATGAAGGAAGGAGAGTCCATTGATGAACTGTTCGAACGGTTCAATATCATCACTGTTGGCTTAGATGCTCTTGGAATCACACATTCAGAATCTGTGCTAGTGAGAAGAGTGTTGAGATGTCTCACAAAAGAGTGGGAAACAAAAGCTTTAATTATTTCTGAGAGTAGTAATTTAGATTCCATGACACTTGATGATTTGAGAGGAAACCTTCTTGCTTTTGAAAACTCCTATTTGAAAAAAGATTCAAAGAAAAAAGGAATTGCTTTTTCTTCTGTGACTAACCCTCTGGATGGTGAATCCAGTGATAACTCTTCTGAAAATGAATTTGTGTTGTTTGCAAAAAAATTCAGGAAAATGGCAAAGCTCAAAGGCAAAGGTAGCAGCTCAAGGAGGATAAAGAAAGACCTTAGCAAAGTAACTTGTTACAACTGCAAGGAAATGGGTCATTTCAAATCTGATTGTCCCAAGTTGAAAAAGGAAGAAAAGCCGAAAAAGGTGAAGAAGAAGGGACTGATGGCCACATGGGAAGATTTGGAAAATGACTCAGATGATGATGATGAAGAGTCTGAGACTAAATCACAGCACTGTCTCATGGCAAATGAGATAGATCAGGTATCATTTCAAGACTCTAACACTGAAGACCTTCATCTCATGATAGATCATCTTTCTGAAAAAATAAGATGTTTTCTAACTGAAAATCAAAATCTTGAACAGCAAAATTTCATTCTTAAAGCTGAAAATGATTTCCTCAAAGAAAAATTAAGAGAGGCCGAAAATGCTTGTGATCTTGTGGAAGAAAACAAGCAGTTAAAAGCCCAAGTTAAAAGCTGTGAAAGTGATCATTCTGTTCTTGCATATGTGAACTGTTTTAAGCAAAATGAAGAGTTGCTCAAAGAGGTTAAAAGACTTAAAGATGACTTAGCCAAATTTACTCAAGGTTCTGAAAATTTGAATCAAATCTTGGCTAGTCAAAAACCTCTTTATGATAAAGCTGGGTTGGGATTTTATAAATCTGGAAAATCACATTTTGAAAATATTGCCTCATCTTCAAATGATATAACATATCAAAACCCAACTCACTTTAACAAAACTGCAACTCCAAGATTTTGTAGAAAGTGCAACCGAGGTGGTCATTTTCCAGTTCAATGCTTCTTTGGTGAAAGACTGATTGGTGACAAAGTTTACAAAGTTGTTTTTGATTACAATGATTTGGGACATAAGAGATGGTTTAACGTGAAAGGATCCAAGAAAATTTGGATACCTAAGGTCACTTGAGTTTATTTTGTAGGTTTGCCTAGCATCCAAGAAAAAGGAAAATATGTGGTACATGGATAGCGGATGCTCTAGGCATATGACCGGGAAGACAACCTTCTTCATAAAGCTTGATGAATATGATGGAGGACTTGTTACCTTTGGTGATGATGCAAAAGGAAAAATAGTGGCTGTTGGGAAAGTTGGTAAAAACTTTTCTTCTTGTATAAATGACGTGCTTCTTGTAAATGGTTTGAAACATAACTTACTTAGTGTTAGTCAATTGTGTGATTTAGGTTTTGATGTTATCTTTAAGAAGTTTGTTTGCATGGTTGTTTGTGAAAAAACTGGGGATGTTTTATTTGAAGCTAAAAGATGCAATAATGTGTATGGATTAACTCTTGAGGATTTAAAGGAACAAAATGTAACATGCTTTACCTCACTTGAATCTGAAAAATGGCTTTGGCATAGAAAGTTGGGACATGCTAGCATGTACCAAATTTCTAAACTAGTCAAAAAGAATTTGGTTAGAGGAATTCCAAACATCAAGTTTGATAAGGACCTTACTTGTGATGCTTGCCAATTGGGCAAACAAGTAAAATCCTCTTTTAAATTAAAAGATGGAATCTCAACCAAAAGGCCATTGGAAATGTTACATATTGATCTTTTTGGTCCTACTAGAACTCAAAGTTTGGGAGGTAAACATTATGGTCTTGTTGTGGTTGATGATTACTCTAGATTTGGTTGGGTACTTTTCCTTGCTCATAAGAATGATGCATTTTATACTTTTTCCACCCTTTGTAAGAAAATTCAAAATGAAAAGGATTTGAAAATTGCCCATTTGAGAAGTGATCATGGAAGAGAATTTGAAAATCAAGACTTTGAAAAATTCTGTGATGACTTAGGGATTTCTCATAATTTCTCATGCCCTAGAACACCCCAACAAAATGGGGTAGTTGAAAGAAGGAATCGAAGTCTTCAAGAGATGACTAGGGCCATGTTATGTGAGAATGAAATTCCTAAATTTTTGTGGGCAGAAGCTGTGAACACAGCGTGTTATATTTTGAATAGAACAATCATTAGGAAAGGGTTAAAGAAAACTCCTTATGAGCTATGGAAAGGAACCCCTCCAAATCTTAAGTATTTTCATGTTTTTGGATGTAAATGCTTTGTGCTTAATAATAAAGAAAATCTTGGAAAGTTTGATCCAAAATCCTATGAAGGAATATTTGTTGGATATTCCACCACAAGCAAGGCTTATAGAATTTATCTCAAGGAACATAGGACAATAGAGGAATCCATACATGTTACTTTTTGTGATTCTAACTTAATTCCCAGTACTGTGATAGATAATGATTCAGATGGAGAAGAAGCTGGAACAAGCAAAGGAAATCCCAAATCTGTCCAGAATGAAGAATCTGCAAGTCCAGTTTTGTCTCGTCAGATTGAAGGAGAAACTCCCGATTTATCTCCTGAGCAGGGACGAGAAACTGAAACAGTGAGACCACCAGAAGTTCATCAAAGCTCAACACCTGTTCGAAAGCCTAGAGAATGGAAGTCTATGAAGGGTTATCCTCATGACTTCATCATTGGTGATCCCTCTCAAGGTGTAACAACAAGATCATCCACCAAAAGGCCAACCGAACCTAGTAATCTTGCTCTCTTGTCACAAATAGAGCCCAACAATGTCAAACAAGCTCTTGAGGATCCATCATGGGTCAAAGCAATGCAAGAGGGGCTTGCTCAATTTGACAAGAATAAGGTTTGGACACTAGTACCTCATCCGGATGGTAAGAAGGTAACGGGTACTAAGTGGGTTTTTAAGAATAAACTTGGTGAGGATGGACAAGTTGTTCGTAACAAGGCTAGATTAGTGGCCCAAGGTTACGATCAAGAAGAAGGAATTGATTTTGATGAGTCTTTTGCTCCGGTAGCTAGAATGGAAGCAATTAGGTTGCTTCTTGCCTATGCTGCCCATAAGGGTTTCAAAATGTTTCAAATGGATGTTAAGTGTGCATTCCTTAATGGTTTTATTGATAGGGAAGTGTATGTGGCTCAACCCCCCAGTTTTGAACATAAAGAATTTCCAAATCATGTCTTTAAATTAACTAAGGCTCTTTATGGTCTTAGACAAGCTCCAAGAGCTTGGTATGAGAGGCTTAGTGCCTTTTTGTTGGAAAATCATTTTCAAAGGGGAACCACCGACACTACCTTATTCATTAAGACATCTAATGATGATATCCTTCTTGTTCAAGTTTATGTTGATGACATTGTATTTGGTTCGGCCAATATCTCCTTGTGTGAAGAGTTTGGAAAACTCATGACTAGTGAGTTTGAGATGAGTTTAATGGGAGAGCTTACTTTCTTTCTTGGCCTACAAATTAAGCAAACTCCTAGTGGCACTTTTATTCACCAAGGAAAGTATGCAAAAGAACTTATCAAAAAATTTGGCCTAGAAAATTCCAAATCAATGGGCACTCCTATGCATCCAAATACTAAACTTGAAAAGGATGATGATGGCCAAGATGTGGACGAAACAAGGTATAGAGGAATGATAGGTTCACTCATGTACCTTACCTCCTCTAGACCGGATATAGTCCAAAGTGTGGGTGTTTGTTCAAGGTTTCAATCTCATCCAAAAGAATCCCACCTCACAGCCGTTAAACGCATCATTAGATACATTAAGGGAACTTGTAATTATGGGTTATGGTATCCTAAATCTGATGACTATTGTGCAGTAGGTTTTTGTGATGCAGATTATGCGGGAGATCGGGTGGATAGGAGGAGCACCTCCGGCATGTGTTGCTTCCTTGGAAGCTCACTCAACATGTGGTCAAGCAAGAAACAAGCCACAGTGGCTCTATCCACTGCTGAAGCCGAATATGTTTCCGCATCTGCTTGTTGTTCACAATTAATTTGGTTAAAAACACAATTGGAAGATTACAAATTAAAAATCAATAGTATACCCTTATTTTGTGATAATATGAGTGCTATAAACATTTCAAAAAATCCTGTTCTGCACTCAAGAACTAAGCACATTGAGATAAAATATCATTTTATTAGGGAACATGTGCAAAAGGGTACTATTGATATTCAATTTGTAAAATCTGAAGATCAAATTGCTGATATTTTTACAAAACCTCTCTGTGAAGACAGATTCTGTACATTGAGAAAAAGTTTGGGAATGTTTGATTTGAGTTTTATTGAAAATCTGTGAATTTGTGACTCTGTTCTGTTTTGCTCGTAGGTTTGGACGAGATGAAAATAAATGGCACAATGGAAGAGCTATGGTCTAGGGGGAGGCAACGCAGAATTCAAAATTTTATGGGCCCCACCAAAATTTTCATAAACCCACCATAACACCTTTGTTAGTTATCTCTCTATATACTTAAGAATCTTCCTCCTTGTGTCATAATATCTTCTTGGAAGTGGTTATTGTCAAATCAAATCCTTCTCTCCATCTAATCCCTAGATTTAAGGTAACCACTTTTCAGTTTTTGATTTCAAAAATTAAAAAGGAAATCATCTTTCTGGGCAATAACCGCCCATAATGGTCATTAACCTCCCACTAATGATCATTATTTCCATCTCTCTCTCTCTCCACGACACATTAAATGCATCATCCATCTTACTTCTCTCACACTCCACTCGGTTGTCAACCTCACCCCTTCATATTCTCATTCCTCCATTAATATGAAAAAGAAAACCGCGCCAAGAAAGAGTGAGAGAATTCTTCTTTCTCAGAAACCTCCAACGCCTCAAACCCACACTCATATCCACATTCACTCAACCTCATCATCTTCTCCTTCACCACCATCTAAACGAACCACCACCATGAGAAAGAAGGTTATTGCTCACAAGAGCTCAGGCCGAGGAAAGAACAAACAACCTGCAGTTGAAGAAGAAGAGCAAGAATCTCATACCTCTCCTACTCCTTCTCCTCCTCCCTCATCACCGAAGAAGACAACCCCCGGAAAAGGCTCAAAGAAAGATTAAGGGTTTGCACTAAATGACACAACCGAACCTGCGAACTTGGAATCCATGGAATTCCGAGACAAGTTTCGCAAGTCTCACTCTCACTTTGATCCAAGCAGGTTTAACTCATGCACCTCATATGAGTTCCACAAAGAGGTTGTGGAGAAACGCCATCTGTGCACTACATATCTTGTCAGTCTCGATAATCTCAAGAACACCAACATTCCCTCTCTGTTTGAACTTCTCAACTGGAAACCTCTGCTCCTTATCAAAAAGCCAGTGTACCCAGGTCTTGTTCGAGAATTTTATGCTAACATGCGGCTCATCGATGGCACCCTTCATTCCTATGTCAAAAGGGTTCAAATAGCCCTTGATGCTGAGACAATTGGAGCGGCCCTGGGCTTCAAGGATGAAGGACCGCGAGCATACATGGTGGAGAAATGGGACACACAAGTCGGCCTTTCTCACAAAACTGTTCTTCAGCACATTTGCACAAACCTTTCCGGATTGCATGGAACCACTCCAACTCACAAAGCTCTTGGACCGGTCAATTCCTTGCTTCACCGCATCATCACTCATATTCTGACTCCCCAAAGCGGCTCACACAACCGAGTAACATTTTCTGACTGTCTCATATTGTTTGCTTTGGTTACCTCTACTCCTATCTCTTTTGGTTATATTATGATTAGACACATGTGGGATTCTGTTAAAAGCACCAGAAAGGCTAATCTGCCTTATGGTATGTTTTTAACTGGAATATTTGAGTACTTTAAAGTTGATTTGTTGAATGAGAAAGTAGAAAACGATGTGTCTACAATCCGTGGTGGAGGCGTGACTAAAGAAACCAAAGGGAGAAAATCGGACAGTGAGCATGAAGGAAGGCCAGAATCTTCCAAAACAATCAGGTCCTTTCAACAGATCTTGGGAGAATTCTCAAACATGGCTGACATGATGTTTCGATCTCATAAAGAAGCCCGGAAGCAGGCTTATGAGAATGAGAAAGCTTGGAAAAACTGCAAAGAAAGGGTCAACTTGATGCTGGAACATCTTAACAAGGATTTGGGAGAAGAGAGTGAAGGAGGCGCTGAAGAAGAGGACATGCAATTCTCTGATGATTAGTGATTTCTTTTCTGTTTGATATTGGCTCCATTAGGCTCAATCTCTTTTTTGTATAAGCATGACTTGATACTCACTGCTTTAGGATAATCTTTAGGATGCTTTGATACACTTTTGCTATTTTATATTGTTCTTTTTTTTTGTTATGATTTGTGCAGGTGCCCCTTTGATGACAAAAGGGGGAGGAATTTAGGTTCCAAAATTGAAATTGGAACGAAACAGGGGATGAAATTTTCATTTGAAAATTCATGATCACCCTTGTTCAAAGAATGCATGTTGATAATGCATTGGTTTTACTATGATCATTACTGTTTGAACTACATGTTTATCATGATTAGTCTATTTTAGCATTTGGTTGATAATGATGTTTGATGCATGGCTGATTGATTCATCATTGATAAACTGGTTGGTTTAAAAATTTATTTTTGGCAGGTCCTTTAATTGTGTAACATATCAAAACTGCCTTGTTTTGGTCCTCAAATATTTTTCATCATGTTGATTTGCTCTGATATCCTAAACAGGAAAATGTTTGAAAAATATTTTGGAAACTTTTTGAGTTTGAGCAGTAAATCAGTTATGATATCAAATGAGTTTTGATTATCAATTAAAACTGCTCATAAATCAAGCAATTTAGCATTTTAAAATCTGCTAAATAACATTGTTACTTGAAGCTTGATTTAAATGTTACAGGTTTATGCTTCCCTTGGTAAAATAGCATATATTAAGGGAGAGCCATGTGACATTTTGAAAGGGGGAGAAATTCAAATCAAAGGGAGTATTACTTACTCAATCTTTTAATTTCTTTCCATTTCAATTTTAATAATGTTTGTCATCAAGGGGGAGATTGATGAGTTTGGAAAACTCTAAATTAATATTTGTGATGACTAAACATTGTTAAAATAATTAATTACAAAATTATTAATCTGATTCTCATTTAACATATTTTTGGTTAATAATTTTGTTACAGGTTCTATGATGGGCCGGGAAATAAGTTTCTGACTTAAGCCCAATAAGCAGCCTTGCTACAAGCTTTATACTATGAGGCTGAAATTTTATATTAATGGGCCAGAATAAATATTAATGTTGCAAGCCCAACCAAATGCTTTCTTATTTGCTTCCTATGCTTGATCCGCTACACAATTGTATCAGGAAAGCAAATGCTTATCAAATGGGCCAGTTTTGATCATATTGTCACAAGCCCAAAATTATACTAAAGAGAATAGCTTCCATGTTTGGTCCGAATCAAAAGGAAAATGAAAGCATAGTGATTCCAACGGAACCAAGCTCTAACAAAGTGATGGATTTCAAAATCTATTACATTGTTAATTAATGCATGGGGAACATGAGAGAGAAAAAATTCAGCTGAAGTGATTGATGGCTATTATGTCAAACACGCCACTCTATGTTAGGGGAGTAAAAGCAAGCTATTCAAATTAATTTGCTTAACCACTTTGCTTTGCTTTTATTCAGATTCTTTTCACTCTCTCTCATCTCTTTCTTCTTCTCTATTCGGTCCTTGTCCAGGAAACAATGGATGCCGTGCTCTTCAACGAAGAAAAGGAAAGAGAAGCATGCATCAAGACCATCAAGCTAATGATGGCAAGAAAACATACCAAAAGAAAGATGAGCTGTGGCTAAGATGCTTACCAAATGTGGTTAGATTTGGTGAAGCAATCTTGAGCCTTTCATGCTCAAAATGGAAGAAGAAGATTCGGCCAGGAGGGAGATTCTTGAAGCATGGCTTGTCTTCGAATCTGACCAACCACCACAAGGAGTAGCTAGAGTGGCGAAGTGATGGTTGGAGGCAGAGTTTGAAGCAGATGAAGTCATCATCATCATGAGGCATCAAGGGCCAGAAATCCATCTTGGAGAGGAAGCCAAGGATGGAGAGCCCGGATTGATGAAGGTTGATGATCAAGAAAGGACAAGAGGTAATTGCATGTTGGTTAATGCATGGTTATCTCTTCTCTCTCTGAGTGGCCGAACCAGTTTGTTGAAGGAGGAAGAAAGTTGGTTCGGTTTTGGCTTCAAGTGTGGAGGCTTTCCTGTTTCTTATAAAAGGGGAAACAACCACTGTTTGAAGCAAGGAGAAAATTTGAGAGTGCAAGGCACAGAGTTCTCAGAGCTACCTGAGCTAACAGTTTTCTCTTCTCCTTCAATGTATTCTGTTTTGTAATTTTCTGTTTAATTTTGTCATGTCTTGAGTCTCATGGTAAAAGGCAAACAAGTGAGGTTTGTAATGAAAAAGCCATAGAGCGGAAAAAGGCAGAGAGTGCAAAATTAAAAGAAAAAGCCATAGATGTCTTAGAGTTCCTTTGTTCATCTATGTTGTGTATCATGATTCTGTGGAAATCCCCTTGTAAGTTGGGTTAGCACTTTACAAGTTGTAATCAGATTGACTATAGTGAAATTCCATCATGTTTGTGATGGAGACTGGATGTAGGCTGCACTGCACTTAGCAGCCGAACCAGGATACATCTTGGTGCAATCTTCTTCTCCTTCTACTCCATTTCTGTTTTCAACTACACAGGAGCAAAAGCCAGAATTATCTCGTGCCAAGTGACGAGACAAATCAAAAATCTCGTGGCAAGGGACGAGACAAAACTGAGTTGCTCGTGTTCAGAGACGAGCAAAAACAAAAAGTCTCTTCTGAAGGGCAGCAAGTGTTAGCTTTTAAAAAGGGGGCTAAGATTCAACCCCCCCTTCTCTTAGCCACTGAAACCATCATATGTAAAATATGAGTTGTGCAGTAGAAGTTGTTAAAATTTTTAAATTTAAACTCCATAATTTCTGTAGAAAAATTGCATTTTAATGGGTAATAATGTGAGTGAGGAATTTTAGGGATTTAATTTGGAAAAAACTGAAATTGATTTTGAAAAGAACATTAATGACTCCAAACATGCAAATAAATAGTAGGTGATAAGGAGAGTAAGTGATAAGAAAGTGTATGTCACTTGCTTATCAAGAGAGAATGAAAATTTTTATGTGACATTTTTATATTGTAATTAATTTTTAGCTACCTAGCACTGCCCATTAAAAATACTATTCGTACATTAAAATTAGCCACTAAAATCAGCTATTAATATATTTGTATATAAATATATGTTTAATTTAATTATTTTCAATGTGTATTTATATTCTAATATATATTTTACATTAGAAACTGACTTTAGTGACTGATTTTGATACACGTATCATAGTCCTAACTAAATTCAATGGTTATGGAAAAGAAAGCAACACATTGAGAGTGGTTATGGCCCTACAATAAGCAACATTGAACCACGTTATGGTAACATCAATTCATCCCAGCAAATACGTTCTTAAAGTCTTTATAAATGTACAAATTTTCCAACCCTTCCTTCAATGCATGCTTGATTATGGGGATTGGGGAGCTAATATAAATAAATGAAATAATACAAGTATTATTTATAAAATAATATCTAGTGCTCCAAAAAAAGATTTTAATTGTTACTCTTAATCTTAATCTCTAGTAATTAACAGGTAACAATAATAATATGAAAAATTCACAATGTATTTTGTTTGATCCGAAGAATATTTCCCATTTAATTTTCTCATTAACGTAATTAAATTACTATATAATAAGAACATTTTCATTGAAAAGAACATTAAAATTATTTTTCGATTTTTGTCATATTTTTAATTATTTTTTCGTCACTTATTTATTGGTTGTATTTTTTGAATTATTTTTGTCAATAATATAAACTTTTGATTTAATAGTTTATCTTTTTCTTTTACTTCAACAATGAATCGGCGAAAATTAAAGAAAAATTTGAAAGAGATAATCTATATATACTTGCAAGAGAATGGAGAAAATATGAGACGGGTTGGGTGAAATTGATAGACTTGATCATCACATTATATTCTTTACAAATTAAATATATATATTTTTCAATTTAGTTATAAAATAATAGGAATAAAGCATTTAGATTATTCTCTAATAGCATTCGATCATAATTGAACTAGTGCATATCGTTGTTGATCACAAATCCTATAGGTCGATTTGGGAATATAATGGGGGAAGACTTGGGATTACGTTGTTGAAGGGTCGGAATAAAATGTTCATTTTGAATAGTCTTTGACTATTAATGCCTAAAAATGGCAGAAATAGTTATATATATATAGAAAAATCTTATATATAGTTTTGTTTACTTTATGAATAGTCTTTAATTTTTGTGACGAAAAACTTAGAGTGATATATAAGGAATTACTTTTTAGTTTCTTAATATTCGTTAATTTTTTTTAATTCTAAAAATTTTATTTTTTTTTTAAAATTAGAGTTTAGGATTTATAATTTAAATTTAGAATTAAAAATTTATGATTTAATATGATCTATAATTTAAAAAAAATTAACTGATATTTTTTGTGGTGACTAAAATTTAACTGATATTGATATTGCGTGAACAAAATTGATTTGCTAATATTGTTTTGTATAATATATTAAGTTTAGAACAAAGGTTCAGTTTGGGTAAACAACTTAATTAAGTTACTTTTGAAAAAATAGTTTAAATAATAAATGCTTATATTAAAAGTAACTTATAAATAAGTTATTTTATGTTTGATTTTTTAATTCTAAAAATACTTATTTTAAGAGAAAAATGATAAAAAGCTTTTTATTATAAGAGAAATTTTTTTTTAACTTCTCCTTAAGCACTAAGATAGCTTTTTAGAAAGTTACAATTTTATTTTAAAAATTATATCAGATATTAATACTATACCTTTTTATAAGTTAAAAGTTAAAAAAAAGTCACTTATGAACCTATCCAGACGGATCAAAATCTTTTTCTAGATTCATATTGGGACGACATCAATTTATCTAACAAATATGTTACTCTTGATATGTACAATTACTTTCACCAAGAATAAGAAGAAGCTTTAACTATCTATTTTTTTTTACTCATATTGAATTTTTTTTTTCCACAACTAATAAAAATGATATCGTTTTGAGAAAATTGATATTCACTCTAATAAATCAATGCCTTAAAAATTAAATTTAAAGAAATAAACTAAAGTCAAGCTTTTTTTGGTCATGCTAGAGTCAAGCTTCTCACCAATGCATGGTGGATATTATGGGTATGGTTCAAACATATGGCATATTTCAGTGAGTATAATTACAAGAAGAAAATTAAAAAAAAAAAAAGTCAAGTTTCTTACTCCATGACCCACAGACCACAGCTATTATACCCAACAAGAAATAGAAAACAACAACAAAAATAGAGAGAAATTATACAAGCCTCTCACTCCAACTAATTTCTCATTTGACTCATTCATAGGCTAATCAATATTCTGTCCAAAGAAAAAAGACTAATCAAATGGAATTATTTCTTAACATGGACCTGGATCGTGCCCCTTTTGTCATGAACTTCTTTTTCTTCCCATGTCCATTGATTTCCACATATAATACCAATATTGACCTTAGTTTTAGCTTGGTGAGTCAAGCTAAGTTCATCCACAAATGCCTTCTATCATGGAAATAAAATTATCTGGGTCTCGGGTTAGAAGAAAACTAAACTTCAATTATGAATTAGTCTTGGACATTGATAGATTGGAATAGTATGAATATTAATCTACAAATCATGCATTGGCTGGGTATAGGTGCTTGTAATTCCAGCTAGAAAAAATATCTATAAATAGATGGATCCTAATTGATGAGTGACATACCAATCCCATTTTCAAGTAAGCCATATATACACATAAAATAAGCAATAATCAATGGGGTATTTGATGTTGTTGGTTGTTAGAGTGGTGATGTGTGTGTATATGTTTATGATGTTCCATTTTGCATGTTTGTCTTCGCATCTATGCCATCCCGATGAGAGTTCTGCCTTGCTTCACTTTAAGACCCAATTCATTTTTAACCCTTCATTTTCTGAATATTTTTATGAGTATGAGTGCCCCCATGTTTATCCAAAGATGAGTACGTGGGAAAATGGGACAGATTGCTGCTCATGGATGGGTGTCACGTGCCACTCTGTGTCTGGTCACGTGATTGGCCTCGATCTCAGTTGTGGTGCTCTTGTAGGTAATATGAATCCCAATAGCACTCTTTTTCATCTTACTCATCTCCAAACACTCAGCCTTGCATTCAATGATTTTGATGGTTCTCAATTGCCTTCTCAGTTTGAAAGGCTTGTGAGTCTCATACACTTGAATTTATCCAGTTGTGGGTTTGAAGGTGATATTCCTTCTCAAATCTCACACCTTTCCAAATTACAATTACTTGATCTCTCTTGGAATAATGATTTGAAGTGGAAAGAAACAAGTTGGAAAAGAATGTTGCAAAATGCAACAGCTTTACGTGAGATTGTATTGGATGAGACAGACATGTCTTCCATTAGCTTAACACCAAACCCTTTGTCCAATTGGTCTTTTTCTTTTTCTTTGGTTACTCTTAGTCTTAGTATTACCAGAATAAGGGGACACTTGACAAGTCACGTTCTCTGTTTACCCAACCTTCATGAGCTCAATCTATACGGAAATGAAAACATTCAAGTCCATGTTCCAAAGTTGAATTGCAGTACTTCTCTTAGTTTTTTGGATATTTCATGGTGTCAATTCCCAGGATCACAAATCCCTGATTCCTTTTCTAACCTCACACAGCTAACTTTTTTGGACTTGTCTCAAAATGGATTCAATGGTTCAATCCCATCATTGCTCTCAAACTTTCAGCATCTCACTCACTTGGACCTTTCACACAATGCATTCACTGGTTCGTTCCCATCATTGCTCTCAAACCTTCAGCATCTCACTCACTTGGACCTTTCATTGAATGCATTCACTGGTTCGTTCCCATCATTTCTTTCAAACCTTCATCATCTTGTTTACTTGGATCTTTCATGGAATAAATTTAGTGGTCAAATTCCAAATGTGTTTGATAGGCACACCAAGTTGCAAACTCTCTTCCTTCATGATAACACTTTGGAAGGAAAGTTGCCATCCTCGTTGTTTGTCTTAACTCAACTCTCTTCCTTGGATTGTTCTAATAATAAAATTGAGGGACCACTACCCGACAAAGTAGCCTTTTTAAATCTCACTCAATTAAATCTAGAAGGCAACTTATTAGATGGGACAATTCCTGAGTGGGCCTTATCCCTCAAGTCTTTGAGATCCTTAGATCTATCAAATAACAGATTCAGAGGGCACATAAGTGAAATTACATCTTATTCCTTCGAGTATTTAGACTTGTGCAACAATGAGCTCCAAGGAAATTTTCCAGAATCCATTTTTCATCTTGTCAACCTTACTGATTTGTGCTTGTCTTCAGATAACTGGAGCGGTATTGTCCACTTCCCACTCTTCTCTAAGCTTCAAAACTTGGAGTATCTTCATCTTTCAGGTTGTAGTTCATTATTGCTAAAATCTGAAACTAGTGTTAATCACACTTTCTCCAATTTGATGGCACTGCAGTTGCTTTCTAGCAATATTACTGGTTGGTTGGAATTCTCCGGAAAATTTCCAAATTTGGATTATCTTAAATTGTACAACAATAGTCTTCAGGAAAAAGTGCCAGAATGGATACATGGTATGGATTCATTAACTTATTTGAATCTCTCACACAACAATTTTACATTGATGGACCATTTCCCATGGTATCGACTTCAAAACCTTGATCTTAGTTTCAACTCGATGGCTGATGACATTTCTTGCTTCTTTTGTAATGTAACCTTGTTGAAAATTATCAACTTGTCCCACAACAAATTCACAGGAACATTTCCACAGTGCCTTGCCAATAGCTCATCCCTTGAAGATTTGGATCTACAAATGAACAAACTTCATGGAACTTTGCCAGATAACTTTCTGGATCTTACTACACTGAATCTCAATGGCAACAATTTCGAAGGTCTATTGCCGAAATCTTTGTCCAAATGCCCAGGACTTGTGGATTTGGATCTCGATAACAATCAATTTGAGGACACATTTCCCAATTGGCTTCAGAATATATCAAATTTGGAAATACTGGTCTTACGAGGCAATAAGTTGTACGGTCAGATTGTAAATTTGAAATGTGAAAAGATATTTGCAAGTTTGATTATTTTTGACATATCATGCAATAACTTTAGCGGCTCATTACCAAAAGCATACATACAAAATTTTCGAGCCATGAAGATTGTTCATGATGATGTGCAAAGCCCTTTGTCTTATATTGAAGCAGATTGGCAAGTTAGTCACGGCACAACAGAATATGACAGTTCTATGGTTGCAACAATTAAAAGAGTCAGTCTTCCTTTAACGAAAATTCCAAGAGTCTTTGTAATTATTGATTTGTCAGAAAACAAATTTGAAGGAGAGATTCCAGATGATTTTGGGGAGCTTCATGGACTCATAGGCCTCAATCTTTCTCATAACAGACTTGTTGGTCATATTCCCCACTCTTTGGGAAATTTGACAAATCTTGAATCATTGGATCTTTCCTCAAATATGCTTACTGGGGATATTCCTACTGAATTGGCAAATCTGAACTTTCTTGAAGTCTTGAATCTTTCCCAAAACCAGTTGGTGGGACCAATACCCAGAGGAAAACAGTTTGATACATTTTCAAATGATTCCTATGAGGGAAACACGGGGTTATGTGGATTTCCATTGTCAATTCAATGCAACAACAATGTCCCTTTGCAACAATATCCATCTTCTGAGGCTGAAGACAAATTTGGGTTTGGTTGGAAGCCAGTGGCAATAGGATATGCATGTGGAATGGTACTTGGAATAGGATTGGGATATTGTGTTTTCTCAATTGGAAAGCCTGAATGGCTAGTGGTCCTCTTTGGAGGTAAAAGGACCAAAAGGAGGAGCCGTGGAAACCGCCGGCGTGCAAGAACAACTCTGTTTCAGCTTTTGGTTGTAATGTAAATGTGTAATAAGTTTATGTCTTGTGCTTTTGTGTTTTTCATGTTTTATTTGATTTGGTGTCGTCTTTTTCTTTTACTTTATGGATGTCTACAAGTCTTGTCGATATTTATAGTAAGTACTTGTTCTATAGTTGTAAGAAATGTTGCAAGTAAATTCTGTTTTCGAAGTATATATATGTGTGTGTGTTTTCTGATTGTTGATTCTTTTAGTAATTATGTTAGAACAATTGCCAAACTATTAGGAATATCTCCAATACAATATGGTTGTTTTTTTTTTCTTCTCTTTTTTTTATGATGACAATCTAAAATAATTTGATAAAAAAATATTAATTCTCGTGCAATAATAAACAAAAGTCATTGATTGTGGTATCCATCATCAAGTAATAGCTGGTCCCATATTCAAAACGAAAATTAAACCATCTATACTTAGTTAGAAATAAGAGTATAAAACTCTGGTGAAGATGCAAAGTACTTTACATACTTTGATTCTCAATCAATTATTTGATTAGTCCGATTAGGTTGTTCTCTAGAATTAAAATGTTGTGTCCTTTACAATCAAATATAATATTAGAAAATATTTTTTAGAAAGAGAAAGTTCAGGGGCCAGCAACTTTTGTGTTTTGTGACCAGCACTTAACTATAAAAAAAATGAGTGATTTCCCACCATTTAATATAATCTCACACCATTAAAAACACTATTGATGGTCAAATGATGGTTACAAAACACAAAAGTTGCTGGCCCAAAACACAAAAGTTGCTGGCCTCTAGCACTCCTCAGTTCCATATACATATCCTATTGCCACTGGCTCCCAACCAAATCCAAATTTCTCTTCAGCTTGATTTGTTCCAGAGGATAAAGGTTCTTCTTCAAGGTTCTTGTTGCATTGTATTGACAATGGAAATCCACATAACCCCATGTTCCCTTGGTAGGAATCCTCTCGAAATGTATCAAACTGTTTTCCTCGTGGTATTAGTCCTACAAGATGGTTGCTGGAAAGATTCAAGAATCCAAGAAAGTTTAGATTGGTCAATTCATTTGGGATATGACCTGTGAGCATATTCGATGAGAAGTTCAATGATTCAAGTTCTGTCAAATATCCCACGGATTGAGGAATAGAACCAATGAGTTTGTTATGGGAAAGGTTGAGTGCTATGAGTGCATGAACCTCTCCAATAACATTTGGAATCTCTCCTTCAAATTTGTTCTCTGACAAATCAATATATGCAAAGATGGTTGGAATTTTTGTGTAAGCTCTGCTCACCCCTTTAACTGTTGCTATCAATGAGTTAGCATACTCTGGTTGAGTTTCATAACTTATTGCAGAGTAAAAGCGACTATTCATGTAACTCAAAACGCTTCCCACTTCAGCATGAACAACATTCTTCATGGCTTGGAAATTCTCAATGAAGTCTTTTGGCAACAGGCCACTAAAATGGTTGCCTGATGCATCAAAGATAATTAAACTTGGAAATGGATGGTTGGTTGTCAAGTTATTACCAACAGGACCATAAAACTTATTGCCTCTTAAGACCAACACTTTTAAAGATGTCAAATTCTGAAGCTAGTAGGGAAAGGTATCCTCTATTCGATTCTTGCCAAGAATTAAAACCTCCAGCTCTGTGCAGTAGGGAAAGTTATCCTCTATTCTATAAAATATTATTACTGTAAATGTAAAAACAAATCAAGTATTTTTTAGTATATCTTACAGAAAATTTACCAATAACTCATTTTATACATCATAATTGAACTGATAGAGACAAATTAAAACAAAAAAAAAGAACAAAATTCTTGTCAAAGTCAAAGTCAAAGTTCGAAAGTAGTGCTACTTTAGTACTAAACTACTAATAGTAAATTCCGAGAGATTAAATTTTATTATTATTTTAATTTTTAATTGTTTTTTTCTTTTTGGCCTAATACTCTATGGATTCTTATATGTCTCTATGTAGGTTAAGTTCACTAGTCTGCTTAAACAAGTGTCAGGAGTTCGAATTTTGCCTTATGCATGCAGCAACCCATTGGCCAGCGACAAATCCTTAAATGGAACTTAGTACTGCGGCAAATTAATCCTTGACTTGTCGGATTGGAGAATACCGTGAAAAATAAAAAAAAAAGGTAAGCACAAATTTATATTATTATATGCCATAGAGTCTAAAATTTCAAAAAGAATAGAAAATAACATACATAGAAAACATTACCATATCATCAATTAATAATAATATATAATTAAACCAAATTGAGTTATTTTAGTGATTAGCTCAGTAATCCACTTAAACAAGTATCGGAGAGTTGGAATCTCCCTTGTACATACAGCAACATTGGCTAATAACAAATCCTGGAGCTAAATTGTTATTAGTTATTATTACTACTATTCCATGGAATGGGAACTAAGATAAGATCATTCTTCCTTCTTGCCGTGCTCCCAAAATATTCAGTCATATCCAATTCTCCTTCAATGTCTCCATTTTTTGGAACTTTCCAATCGAAATAATACAAAAGTTGTGCAACGCAAATTTCAATGCTTGAAACAGCGAAATAAATGCCTGGACATATCCTCCTCCCAGCACCAAAGGGTATGAACTCAACATCACAACCTTTATAATCAATGGAACATTCTAGAAACCTTTCGGGACGGAATCTCTCAGCATCTTCTTGGCCACCCCAATGATTAGGATCTCTTCCAATGGCCCATGCATTTACTATCACTTGGCTTCCAGCGGCTATGGTGTAGCCGTTGATGTCACATGTCTCTCTGCATTCTCTTGGAAGGAGTAAAGGAAATGGAGGGTGTAATCTCATTGTCTCTTTGATAACTGCTTTTAGATATGTTAGATTCTCAAGAGATGATGATGATTCTTTGGTGCCAAAAGCTTTTCTAACCTCTTCTTGAGCTCTTGCCATTGCTTCTGGATTCTTCACTAGCTCAGAAATTGTCCATTCTATCACTGCAGATGATGTTTCAATTCCGGCACCATATAGATCCTGACAATCCATGTAAATTAAATGAGTTTTAAAGTTTTATCATACAATAATCATGTTATTTCAACTCTAATGTTGGTGATTATATCATGTTTTAAATAGTAAATAAAATTACAAAAAATATTTTAGTTAAAGTCTATCTCTGAAAATAAGGAAGTAAAGTGATAATACTTTACATAAAATTAAATACTAAATACGTCTAGGTACTTAAACTAATTGGGATATATATATATATAAAATCCTTACTAATAAAAAAACAATAACAACACTACTCTCAATATAAATATATGAGAAAATTCTACTTCTCTTCCTGCGAGATGCTAAAAAGACACTTTCATTCTTTCTATTTATAAAATGTACATTCTCCTCTCTTATTATTTTTAAAAATTTCCTCTTTAATCCATTTTAATTTTTTTTTTGTGTTAACTAATGTTAACTTCATCTATTTTTCAAAAAAAATTATTTTTTACAAAAATACTCTTTAATAAAAATTTTATTTTTTTATTATTAAATTTTGCTTACTAAAATATCATTTAATAAATTCTTTTTTCATTAATTAAATTGTATTTTTATTAAAATATTTTTTAAAAAATTTAATGATTAAATTATTTTTTCTAAAACATCCTTCAATAACTTTTTAATTATTAAATTATGATTTTACCAAAATTTTTGTTAATAATTTTGTATATTTTACTATTAATTTTTCGATATCAATGTATATTATTTTAATATTAAATAAAAAAAATATTATCATTGTTAATATATATAATAATTAATATATATTGATATTGAAAAATAATCTTACTAATATTTTTTTTAATATTAAAATAATATATATTGATATCGAAAAGTTAATAATAAAATATAAGAAAAACATTGTTAACAAAAATTTTGGTAAAATCATAATTTAATAATTAAAAAATTATAGAATGGTATCTTAAAAAAAGTAATTTGATTATTAAATTTTTTTAAAAATATTTTGATAAAAATATAATTTAATCAATAAAAAAATAATTTATTAAAAGATATTTTGGTAAGCAAAATTTAATGATAAAAAAATTGATAAAATTAATATTAATTAATACAAAAAATTTAAAATAGATTAAAAATAAAATTTTTTAAAAATTATAAAAGAAAGAAATATACATTTTATAAATAAAAAAATATTATTTTAATATTTCGCAAAAGAGGAGAATCGTAAAGCAAAATTTTCTGAGAAAGAAATTTTGAGGTGACATATGAAGACATTTAAATTCTGAGGGACTAAACTATTTAAGTTGTTGATTGGTGTTAGGTTTCATACCTTCCACTCACCGTTAAATATTAAATAACCAATCCCTTAATAGCTAATAAGTTAAACAACTTTATGGGAATAGTAATAATAAAGAAATGCAGAGCACCATTTTGGTGCAACATATCCTCCTACTCCAACCTTTACTCTATGGACCAAGTAGGTAGACTAAATTATTATGCATGCACGAGAGTGTATATATATATAGTAAATGATGATCATGTCACAAATAGTCCTAACTCCCAATAAAATGATAAACAATAGAAATATCACAAACAAAAAATAAAAAATAAAATGTACACTTACAAAAACAATAGCTTTGACACTGTTGATTGTCACAGGATACTCATAAGCTCCATGATCTTCCACAATATTTAGAAGAATAGAAAGAAGATCCACTGTCTGAGATTTATCCTCCTTATTTTTTATCCTTGTTATTTTATTTTTTATAATATTTTCAATTACGATATCAAATTCTTTATGTACTTTTTCCGTCTCACGCTTCGCTCCACTTATAAGATGGAGCCATGTGTGAGACGGAAAAAGACTAAATACAACAAAAACACGTTCCACAATCTTTCCAAGACTCTTCAACAATGAAATGAATTGTTCTTGACACTTACACTTTTCTCCAAAAATTGCCCTAGCAGTGATTGCACTTGTCAAAGAAGCAACTTTCTCACTAAGATTAACACAAGATCCAGTATTATCAGAAATCCATGTTATCAAATTCATTACCTCTTCTTCCCTTATTGATTTGAATGAACTCACACGCTTAGGGCTAAGAAGTTCCATTGAGCATATTCTTCTTAGTTGCTTCCAATAGCCACCGTATTGCGCGGTGGCTATGTTGGTGGAACCATAGGTTAAGATATCTGCACCTAAATTTTTAGGTCTTTCGGCAAAGTTGATATCATGGGTTTTAAATACTTCTTTGGCAACTTCTGGAGAAGAAACCACCATGATTGATGCTTCACCGAGCTTAAGGTGCATGAGAGGACCATATTTTTTTGCTAAGTCTCTCATACAATGATGGGGTAGAGATTTTCCAACTAAGTGGTGTATGCTACCGATTAGAGGTAGTGTCCATGGCCCCGGAGGAAGCTTCTCTTTTTTCTTGCTTGTGACTTTGGATTTCTTAGCTAACAATTTGAGAAGTTGTGATATGAAAAGGATGAAGATTATTAATGAAAATAGAAAGAAGGGTAAGGATGATGAGGAAGGGTGATGATGCTCCATGAAGAAATCTAATGTGTAGAGAAAGTGAGAGCTAAGTGATTATAAAATTAAGCTAGTGCTTCTATATTTATAGAGTATGAAACGGATGCATGTATAAATATGATTTTTAAAAGGAATTAAAATTTTTTTTATTAAATAAAAAATATTTTGTGTATTTATATATTTTTATTTCATACTTAATGTTAACATGTATTTTTTTTTTACTATATATATATGATACACTTTATTGTATCGAATAGAATGAATACAAATAATAAGATCTTTTAAAATAAACTAAAGGTTAATTTATAGGAAAATTTTACACGCATTAGTTTCTGGAAAAAATTATTTATTTGAAATTAAATCATTTCAATTGAAGAAATAGACTCATAATATATAACATCTTTAAAACTTGAAAGTTAACTACTAACTAATAATAATGATAATAAAAAGAACAGCTGTATACAACAACAATAATAATAAATTAAACCACATGGCTGCGTAGGTGTTATAATTTATATATTGCTTGTATAGATGCAGGATTCTTTGATTGACTTAGAACCTCTGCCATACCATATTTTTACCATATTTTTCATGTTTCTTCGGTATTAAATATTTATACTATGCGTGTGTATATATAATATAGATGAATTTGGATCTTTTAAATTTTGAATCTTATTTTAAAGGATAAAATGTGATCTCTTATTATTTATTTCATAGATGATACTAAAAAAAATATGAAAAAAACTATTTAAAAATAAGAGATTACATTTTATTTTCTAAAATAAAAATTCAAAATTTAAAAAATCTAAAATCAATATAGATAGGTAACCTCTCCCAAATTAAGGGTCAGAGTCCCATAATAACGACTGAAATAGGTAAATATTATTAGGTATTCTAAATGCACATGTTAACTTTGGTGGCAAGTGTTAACTGGTCAACAACAACAGCACAACTTGAATTTCGCTTACACAAACATGAAGTGTTTGAATCTCGTCTTATAAATACATAAATACAGTAATTCATTAGTTAATAGTAAATTTTTAATGAAGCTTTAATTTGTGAAAAATTAGTCATTAACTTGTAGAATTGGATATTAAATGGATCACAAAAATTAATTCTGTTATTAGCACTAAATTCCGATAAATTAACTTTTGTCATTACTTTTTATTTTTTTAGTTTTTGGCCCTACATTACTAGTTCTTATATTTCACTCCATGGTTAGGCCCATGTTTCAAACCCGGTTAATTAGGTGAATGGATTTTCCTTAAGGAGTTGGGCTTCCAATATAAATTTCAGTCCAAATCATTCAACCTAACAAAATTAAGCACAAATTTGCAAAGTACAAAAAAAAACAAAAATTTGTATACAACTGAGGCCTAGTTGAGCTGATACATTAGCATGCTTCTTAATATGTCATCCGAATTCGAACCTTAGTAATGGCAAGTGGTGGATAAGAACCCTTAAAAATACTGGTGTGTGAGTGGATAGTTTGTGATGTAATAATGCCTAGGATTGGACCTCCAATCCATCTGAACTAAAAAAAAAAAAAAAGCACAAATTTGTATTATGTCACTTTCTAAAATTCAGAAAATGAAAGAGAAATAGCATACAAAAAACATTACCATATCAACCAATACTATATACATTATACAATGAGTGCTAATGTTTTCAAGACTAAGAACTAACATAAACTTCCATGTATTAGACTAAAGAGAGCAATCTGCACATCATTGTTTTCAATCCATGAAGGAAGAAGTTAGAAGTTTAGAACCATATTTGACTTGAATGTGTATAGGAACAATTATACCTAAGAAAGGAGTCTAATAATGCAGGACCTATGTACCTGAGTTAACCAAAACTACCACTCCTACTGTCAGAACAAGATTGTGAGAATGGGAGCTTTCTTTTGCGTGATTCAGTAGTTTTTGCTTGCGTTACTCGTGAAATAGGGAAATCATCATCATCATGGTCGCTGTCACTGATCTCAATGATATTTTGCAATTTGGATCCTCCCTCAGCTGCATCAAAGGTATGGAAATTGAAGAATTCTAAATTGAATAATCAAATGAAATATATATCTATATTAATTGCAACATTTTTTAGGTAATATCAATCTCAAGCTCAAGCATTTCATGTAATTGAAAGTCTATGGTATAAGAATAATGCATTCAACAAGTTTGGATAACATATACAATAGGAAACTCTGTGATCTCGCTTGTATAAATTGATCAATTTACTTATCTACTCAACAATGGTAAAGAAAATTTCAACAATACTATTTTAGAATTTTCTGATACTCACAAATCTCATGTAATTAAGATTTTCCTAATCAAGACAAGAAGGGAACATCAAAGAGAGTAAATTGGAACAATATTCTATTTACATAGCACAAATAATCAACCTTATCCTATTCACATAATTTTGTTTGGTAAACTCTTGGTAGTTATGAACTTAATACTTGTGGAAGCACCAACCTGATAAACTTCAATAAGCACTATGACAATTTGATTTCAAAGTAAATTGAATTCTGTATTGAATTTATGTTGTCAATTTGTGTCATATAGTAAAATCACTAGAAGAAATTTCCCCATTCTTTCAAAAGTTATTTAAAATATATATAAAAGAGAACATGTTCTGTTAATGCAGCTTCCAAAATACTAGTTCAATGTGTTGAGACTAATATATTGCTCTTAAGACTCAATCAAACATAATCATGACCTACACACCTAAAAACCTGACAAAATTATGTAATTAATGCAAAGATCACTATAAAGTAATATTTTCAGAGTACTACCAATAAAAAAAATGGACATTACTAATTGATTTAGTCATAAGAGAATTTGAAGTAGAATTTCAATACCAGCTGCAGCACCATAAGATTGATGAAAATCTTTGTGTTGCAAAGGTAGAGAACCATCATTAACATCATCATTGAACTCCTTCACTTCTTCTTTGACTTTAGAAGGAAAACCAGGATCATCAGCTTCATTAATATCATGCTCTCCATCAAAAGAAGCATTACTCATCAAAAACTTTGCACTTTCCTCCAATTTCACAACCCTATCAAGCAATTCCACAAACTTAAAATCAGCCTTCAATTTCTCGTCCACCAACTTCCAATTCTTATCATTCAACTCAGCAATGGTATCCAAATTATTCTTCTTTTCAGCCTCTAACTCAGCCACTTTCTTCCTCAATTCATCAATAGCATTGCCATCAACCTCACATTTCTTCTTCAACTCCAACAACTTAAGATTCTCGCACTCTAACTCTTTGTTCTTCTTCCTCAAATTCTCAATGGTTGCCTTGTCCAACCCACTTTCCTTCACTCCTTTAAACAACGTCTCATAAAGCCCCTGTACCTTCTCACACTGTTGCTCTTTCTTCTTCAATTTATCCTCAGCATCAATCCTTGCTAGACTCTGAAGCTGAAACTTCTCTTCAAGTTGACCAGCCTTGGTTTTAAGTTTTTCCTCTCTTTCTACCAAAACCTCTTCAACTCTGTCATAATCCTCTTTTTGCCACTTAACTCGAAGAATTTGAATGAGCTCAGGAATGCTCATCGTCTCCAAGCTTTTGTTACTGGTTGATGAGAGAACGGGGGGTGACCCAGGTTCGGTTTTTGGTTGAATTGACATAACAAGGGCAAAAAATTCGAACTTTGGAGAAAAAGGAAAGTGGGGTTCGAAAAAGTTATTGCCTTTTCGGTTTCTGAAGCTGAAAAAATTGGAGCAATGTCACTGTGAACGAGGAACAGAGGAAGATGAAGAGAAGAAGCATGCTTTTCTTCTTTTGTAACAGTGAATAGTGAAATTGTAACCGGTCTGCACTTTGAAACTTGGAAGGGAAGTGTATGAAAATTAATGTTTGATTGATTGTTTGGGAACTCAGAAGACATTTCTGTAATTAAATGCAAGGAGGGTAGAGTTGGAACTACAATGCAAAATGAAGTAGGATAAGAAAATTGAGAAAATTTCTTATATACACTCTAGATAGTAGATGTCAAAGAAATTTCTTTTCTCTAGGTTAATTTATTATCATAAAATAATTAAAGAAAAAGAGATAAAAAAAATTGAATGAATTGTTGTTAAACAATAAATACTAGATAATAGAATCTCTCAAAAATTGAATGAATTTCTATTGTTTAGAATTTAGATTGAAAAAACAAAAAAGATGGTCAATGATAATACTAAAAAAATTTATACTCTCTGTAACGTATAGTACTTTTTTCTTCTACGAAAAATATTTAATAACTAAAAAAAATTAGTTAAAAATAATTATAATTTATTTTATTTAATATTTATTAATTATTGTAATAATTAATAAATATTAAATAAGACAAGTTTTGACAATTTTTTGGTCTTCTTAATATTATTCTTTCTCCTAAATATGTTCAATATTTTAGATATTTATAACTAACTAAAGATTAGATTAAACTCCTAACTTAATACATAGTTACAAAAATAGGTTCACTATCATAAAATAAAATGAAATATGAATATATATTCTAGTAAAATTTACATTCAAAACTTTAATTCTACTTAATCAATTTTAAATACTTAAAACTTTCTAAACAACATTTTTTATACTAGTTATCTATATAGTCAATCACAGCATTTTTATTCGTATTCAACTCTAATAATTCAGCAACAGATAACAACTTAAAAGGCAACATATTATGGTGATGTCCTCTTTTATTAACTATTCGAGTTTTATCCATATTAAATTTTATTGGGAGTGGATCTTTTTTTAGAAAAAAAAATTTGATGGTATTAATTATAATTTTTTATTTTTTATTTTTTTATATTTAATTTTAGTTTTACTTATAAAATTAATAATAAAAGATGATACTATATTTTTCTAAATATTAAAAAAAATTGAAAAGAATCCATTTTTAATTTTATTAACTACTTGAGTTTTATCTCATTAAATTTTATTAGAAAAAATTTTAATGAAGATTTTGATTCTCTAAAATTTTAATTTTACTTTAAAAAATAAAATATGATCTTTTATTCTTTTAACAAAATACATCTACCGCATCTTAATCTCAAAGGTCCTCTATTAAATAATTTTTTTATATTTTTTGTTTTTTTTATATTTTATTTTCATGTCTCGTCAATGTTAGAAAGTAGAAACACAATCTGACCTAAGCCAAAACAAAATCCATGCTAATCCACATCCACATTATATACGCTATTTCAATCCTCATAATTACTACTAATCATACCTATTCAATCCTGAAACTTTAAGAACAACACATTCATTACTTTATCTTTTATAATATTTATACTTATCTATAGATATCTGCAGAAGTAAATCACCATTTATTTTTCTATATTTTTCTTCTGGTCATATATATCTTTTAATTGGGCAAAACTCATACCGACCTATAAATCGAAATAACACCTTTTTTCCCACAACATATTTTAAAATAACAAAACAATTATCATGCAAACAATCAAAATGTGAAAACATTCTTCAATTATGTTCATCTAAAACACTTCAAATATTGAAAACTGTTCCCAAAATAGCAGACATGTTATATCTGACCTGGTTAAACTAAGACCACAAGTCTACCAAAGTATTACAATCAAAACCCATCCAATACCATATATTTAAACAGAGACAAAAAATACATTCTTTCACATAGAAGTATAGAACAAACATCAAAAGACTACCACATCTTTACTCTCACTCTCTTGATCCTGATCATCATCAACCAGCTGACCATTAATCACAACCTTGCATGGATCCATGACAGCAAAGTCCAATATCGACGCAATAAGGGTTCGTTTGGAAACTCCAAAAGCTATTTTTTTTTTTTTTGACTTATAAAAAGTTGTTATTAATAAAATCCTTATATTCAGTCAGTTTGACCCTAAACCTCGCCTGCTCCCTGGTTTCTGATCCATGGTTGTCCTTGTCAGTCTCCAAACTCTTCTTCTCCATCGTCAACTCCATCACTTTTGTCTGCAACTCGACTTTATCTTCTTCTAATTTTTTCTCCTTTTCCTCTAATTGTAACATCTTCTCCGTCAAACCTTTCATTTTTTCATCTTTCAATTCTATCTGTTCTAAAGCAACCCGGAGTTTCTTCTCTTTTTCTAGATTCTCCTGCATAAGTTTTTCCATACTTTTCTTGTCAAAAGTAGCACTTGCATGTTTCAATTCTTGAGTTCGACCAATAGATAACAATCGACCTCCAATAACCTACAAAAAAAAGAAAAAATCAATTGCCTTTATAGTCTCATTAAAATAACATAATAAATAATTTAATACATTATAAACAAAATTTACCTGTAAGTATTGAGCTATACCAATATCATCCACATCATGAACTAATTTTACATCAGTAGAACATTGTCCATACTCATCAGCCATTAACATAAAAGGAAAGTGCTCACTCCACATGGATAAAGGATCAATATTTCTCTTGTACCCATGAAGTTCTTTTTTATTTTTGATAAATTTTTCTATCTCTCCCAAACCAATCTTTTTTCCCGCAACTTTAAAGTTGATCAGATCTACAATTTTATCCTTCTGAGTATCAATCTCCGCTCTTTTTCTTTTCAAGCTAAAATTTTCCTTGCGAGCAATAGGCTGATCCTCTATTTTCTCATCATTCAACTCAGTAATGGTATCCAAATTATTCTTCTTTTCAGCCTCTAACTCAGCCACTTTCTTCCTTAATTCATCGACAGCATTGCCATCAACTTCACATTTGTTCTTCAACTCCAACAACTTACGATTCTCGCACTCTAACTCCTTGTTCTTCTTCCTCAAGTTCTCAATGGTTTCCTTGTCCAACCCACTTTCCTTCACTTCCTTAAACAACGTCTCATAAAGCCCTTGTACCTTCTCAGCATCAATCGTAGCTAGACTCTGGACCTGAAACTTCTCTTCAAGTTGACCAACCTTGGTTTTAAGTTTTTCCTCTCTTGCTACCAAAACCTTTTCAACTCTGTCATAATCCTCTTTTTGCCACTTAACTCGAAGAATTTGAATGAGCTCAGGAATGCTCATCGTCTCCAAGCTTTGGTTACTGGTTGATGAGAGAAAAGGGGGTGACCCAGGTTCGGTTTTTGGTTGAATTGACATGATAAGGGCAAAAGATTCGAACTTTGAAGAAAACGGGAAGTGGGGTTCGAAAAAGTTATTGCCTTTTCTTTGTCTGAAGCTGAAAAAATGGGAGAAATGTCACTGAGAATGAGGAACAGAGAAACATGAAGAGAAGAAGCATGCTTTTCTTCTTTTGTAAGAGTGAATAGTGAAGTTGTTACCGGTCTGCACTTTGAAACTTGGAACGGCAGTGTATGAAAATTAATGTTTGATTTTTTGGGAACTCAGAAGACATTTCTGTAATTAAATGCAAGGAGGGTAGAGTTGGAACTACAATGCAAAATGAAGTAGCATAAGAAAATTGAGAAAATTGAGAAAATTGAGAAATAATTAAAGGAAAAGAGATAAAAAAAAATGAATGAATTGTTGTTAAACAATAGATGATAGAATCTCTGAAAAAGTTGAATGAGTTTCTATTGTTTAGAATTTAGATTGAGAAAAAATAATAAAAATGGGGTGGTCAATGATAATACTAAAAAAATTTATATTAAATATCTTTTTTTCCTCTAGATATGTTCAATATTTGTAACTAATTAAGATTAGATTAAGCTCCTAAAATAATACATAGTTATACTCTAGTAAAATTTTTACATTCAAAACTTTTATTCCTTAACTTGAGAACTTGTGCTAATAAAATTACATTTTATTCTGCTAATGTGTGTGTGCATGTATATATAGTGAAGATCATGGGAGGAATTTGGTGCTTGTTGGTGACTGGTGAGTGATAAGTGATAGGAATCAAATCCAAATCATATTTTCTTACGGATAAGCCAAAGGATTCAGCCATGTCAAGTTCTTCAGGTTTGTTCCCATTAGGCACCACCTTCCAATCAAAATGGAAAAGCAAACATGCAAGCGTGAATTCAACATTAACAGCCCCAAATGTGATCCCTTGACAAATCCTTCTTCCACCACTAAATGCTATAAACTTGTATTCTGAATCTTTGTAATCATCTGATGAGTTATCATCATCATCAATGAAAATGAAAATACTAAAAAATGAGTGATCTTAAGGGAACTCTATTACATGCAAGGTTTCATATTCAAAAGAATACTAATCAATGATTGCTTTGACAAAACTATAAAAGCTTGAAGAGAAAAAATCATACGAGTGTCATGACATCAATTTAATTTTTGCATGATTTTTGAACTGAAACATACTAACCAAAATGATTGCTTTGACAACACTGTCAGATAAGGGATATTGGAGATCATTCTGCTTTTGAAGCCTTAAAAGAATATCAACAAGATCTTCTCCTCCTCCACCACCAACTGTAATTTTGTCCCTAGGATCTGTCACAATGTTCTCAAGTATCCAATCCACTTCTCCGTGAAGCTTGTCATTTTTTTCCTGAACCCGGTAAGAAACCTCAAGAACTCCAATGGAAGGATACAGATCAACAACAGAGAACTCTGAAACTGCCTCCATGACATCCTTCATGAATTCTATATACACTTCTTGATATCACGAGTGTTCATCAGAGCTTTGGCCGTGTCAGCTGAAGATACCACCATGCAGGAAAGCTCACCAAGCTGAATATGCATGAGGACCATATTGCTTTGCCAATCTTGTAAATGTTACCTATGAGAGGTAGTTTTCTTGGTCCTGGTGGCAATTTTGAGTTTGATGAGTTCTTAGCTTTTGATGTCCAAAAGATGGTGAATAACATAAACAACAAGATGAAGAAAGGGAGGACCATGGAAATGGAAACCTGAAGCTCCAACCCCATGCTAGTGATGATGATTATCAGAAGATGCAAAAGATTAGATGAAGAGTGGTTTTGTGTGGTACTCACACTCTATCTAATAACATGGTATGTATCAACTTGGTACGCCAAACAAATCAAATAATACATCTCTGATAAGTTAAAATTTAGTTTTTTTTTTAAGGTTTCTACAGTATATTTTAGTCTGATAGGATAATGTCTAATGTGTCCTGAATTGGAACTCCATTTAAATTGGTTTTAAGAATTTTAGATTAAATACTTTATATCTCTAATAAATTTTTATTATTCTCCTCAGATAAATTGGACATCTATCACTTAAAAGAAATTAATATTTATGATGATAAGGACAATGAAAAGAAAAGGACCTTGGCATCTTGAGAGAATTTTCATTCGTGCAGCCTTCGTTAGTGAATGGTTCAAGTAATGAAGAACTCGATGATCACCGAGAAGATGAAAAGAAACAGAGTAAAGCGAAGAGCAACTCTGCAAAGAGAAGCTCAGAATAAAAATAACAAATTTAACTAGAAATTTCAAATGGCTTCCCAACTGAAAGCATTTTTGTTTTTTACACTATATGGTTAATTAATTGATAATTAATTAATAAATCATTTAAAATGATATTATTTTAAATTCAACTTTTTTTAGCTGGATTAAGTTTGAGTTTTATCATTTAGTTATTTTAAGATTGTAATTATCTTTAGTTAGAATTGTAATTGATATATGCATAGTTGTCTGAATCGATCTGGTTCAGCTGGCAAGTCACCGATTGAACTGATTAATTTGGTTTTATTTAAATAAAAATATAAAATAATAAAAAATTTAAAACTAAAATTTAAAATACATGTCTTCATTCACATTTGAACAACAATCAATTTTCAAATTCTAAAAATACCTAATACAAAAATAAACATAAAATTAGTCATTAGTATTACAATATTTAACACAATAAAAATAACAATTCATAAACTATGTCAAGGATTATTTTCAAAATCTTCATATGATGCTTCTTGGGATGATGGGGTTTTTGATGAAGCCATCTTAAAATTTCATTAAAAAAAAATATTCAATCAACTAAGTAACTAATAGCAAAATAAACAAGCATCATTCCCAAAATTCATAATCAGCGAAACCAATTCAACAATTAATAAAACCATTGCATATTCAACAATTAAACCATATTATATAATCAACAAAACCCTTGCATATTCATAAACCAATTCAAAAACCAAATCAACATTTCAATTAAAAAATTGCCATATGTATTTCTAATCAGCTCATAAACCAATCAATAATAATATTCACAGCAATAACATCAAAGAATCAACTTGAAAAATAAATTGAAAAAAAAAATTAAATGCTCACCTGTTGTTGCAGAGGCAGAATGTGGACGACGAGAAGCAGTTCAGGCTGCAACAACCACGGAAGCGAGGCGAGGGAGAGATGGAGGCTCGGCGCTGTGAGCGCGAGCACTCACCAGTAAGCACAGTTGCAGGAAGAGAGGCAAGACGCGAGCAGTGGAGCACACCAGGCGTTTGGCTTCTGTGATGGCGTAGGACGACGACCCGCTACACGGCTGCAGGAAGCACTGCTCGAGCACTCACCGGCGGGCGCGTGAGATGCGTGCGGCGGAGCACACAGCACAGACGGAAGAGAAATGCGAGAGGCGACTCGCGAGCATACGATGCGGATGATCCTATTAGAGGCACGGCGACGGCGGCGAGCGTGCGGTGGCGGTGAACTGAGGTGAGCTGCCAGCGCCGTGCCTCTGTGTGGTGTGCCGTTTTCGAAATTGAGAATGAGAGAGCTGGGTTTCTTCTTTTGTTTTTTTAACGTCAAACCAGTCGTTTAATTTTTAAACCGGTTCGTATTTCTCAAACCTAATAGTTCACCGGCTTTTGCAAAACCCAAACGAGTTAAACCGGATTCACCGGATTTGTTTTTTATCCGATTTCTCAGACCAAACATCTGGACCGGTCCGATTTTTTCAATTATAGCGATATATCTATATATAATAATCTCTAACATAATTCATTTAAATTTAGCTAATTTTTTCATTCAAAACGTTTTTAATAATCTCCTAACATATTTTTATGAAGTTTTTTTTATGTATTTTTATTTAAAACTTGTCACCTTAATTAAACAATAAATTTTTAAGTACAGCATAAAAGTGTCTCAAATGTTATTTATCAAAATTCTTAGTTGGTAATTAGTATCCATGCAAAGATAAATTACCAAACATCTTTTTAACTACTTACTAATTATTATTATTCAAGTGGCAAATGATGATGTGAAATGGGAACCACAAATAAATCATTTTTCCTTCTCATAGTAATGCCAAAATCTTCTATCATGTCCAAATTCTCATGACTAACTCCAAAGGGAAGATCCCAATCAAAATAGTATAGCAATTGTGCAAGTGGAAGTTCAATGTTTGGTAGAGCAAATAACATGCCAGGACACATTCTCTTTCCTGCACCAAATGGGATGAATTCAAAATGGGATCCTTTGTAGTCAATTTCACTATCCAAGAACCTCTCAGGATAGAATTTCTCTGCTTCATTCCAATACTTGGGATCTCTTCCAATTGCCCATGAATTCACAAGCACTTGGGTTCCTGCTGGTATTGTGTATCCATTGATCTCACAAGTTTCTCGACATTCTCTTGGAAGTAAAGCACCACCTGGAGGATGTAGTCTCATACTTTCTTTAATAATTGCTTTTAGAAATTGAAGTTCCCCAAGATCATTCTCGTCCACATAATCTATTTTTTGCACGAACATAATACAAAAAATAAATCATTAAAAATACATCCGAATAATTTTATCACATTTTACGCTATAAAATAATTTGATAGTATTTTTGTTGATAACAAAATTCGAAAATATTTTTGTTAACACAAAGATCATTCAAATGTATTTTTTTGTGATTTACCCTAATATAAATATTACATAAATATTTAAAGAATAATATTATATAAAAAAAAAAAGAAATAATAAAAAAAAATTCTTCTTATACCATCAACAATGTATAAAAAATATAAAAAAAAAATTATGTAAATATTATTTTTTAGGAGTTTTCTACCTCCTACCACAATAGATAGAAAAAATAAACATAGAATATTTATGTACAACCTTTGTTACCGAAAACTTCTCTAATTTCTGCTTGTGCCTTTTTTAGCACTCTTGGATTTTTTAGCATCTCTGAAAAAACCCATTCCATAGTTGAAGATGATGTCTCACTCCCAGCAAGTAGCATGTCCTGCAATAATAATAGAGTAACAACAATTAAGAGAAAATAAAGCACTATACGCTTATTATTAAGGATTCACATCACCTCCCATATATTAATCATGAAGTGCCAAGATCATAAGTGTAGAATAATAAAACCTTAGTAATATCTAACCTAAGCATAATATACCGAATAAAAAATATTATATATACACAAAATTAACTATTTATATTTAATATATATTATTTTATATATTTTTATTTTAAGTAGATTTTTTAATAATGACATATTCACGTAAAAATCACATTCTAAACAACAAATAAATAAATTGATATATTTAACTAAATATATTTAAACGAATTATAATTTACAATATAATTTTTAAGTGAAAATTTAGGACAGTCAAATTCAGATAAAATTGATAATTAAGAACCTTTAAATAATTTAAATTATTTAACTAATAACTCTCACTTATCAACTTTACTGATTTAAACGGTATCTGAATTTTGACCCTTAATTTCAAGTGAAGATATCATTATTATTGAAGTATCCATCTATATACTGATTTGGACATTTAATTTGGCCATAAATCGTACCTGAAGAAGAGCTTTAACATTGTTTCTTGAGAATTGAAATTCAGGGGTGCCGTTATCTGCTTCGAGGCTCAAAAGAAAAGAGAGAAGAGTACCATCTGCATTAATAGTCTTGGATTTTGCTGCAGCGATTATATCATCAAGAATTCTATCACTTGTTCTATGCATATCCTCCAATTCACGCATGGCTCCGTTAATCCTATGCAGCCACTTTTGGGAAGGGAAGATGTTACTAACATTGAAATTCTCATTCGTTCTCAAAATTCTCTTCATGTAAGAAATAAACGCTTCCTGGTCACTGCTTTTTGAACCCAACGTCGCCTTCGCAGTAATGCTATACGTCAAATTGAGAAGCGCATCGCTAAGATTGATAACAGAACCGATGTTTCTAGAAACAAATCTTACTAATCTAGAAACTTCTTCGTTTCTTATGGATTGAAACGATCGCACGCGCTTTGCGCTGAGCAATTCTTGCGTGCAAATTCTTCTTATGCGCTTCCAGTATTCTCCATAGGGTGAAAGCGTGAAGGTGATGTAACCGTAAGTTACAGCTTCGGCGGCGACGATTTGAGGCCGTTGAGCGAAGGCGGTGTCGTGAGTTTTGAAGATCTGTTTCGAGATCTCCGGGGAAGAAATAACGATGACTGATGTCTCTCCGAGCTGAATATGCATCAAGGAGCCATGTTTCTTGGATAACTCTGTTAGGCGGCGGTGTGGAAGACCACCGAGGAGATGGTGTAAGCTGCCGAAAATTGGAAGCTTCCATGGCCCTGGTGGAAGATTCTTTGAGGAGGCTTTGCGGTTAGTTTTGATGAGTCTCTTTCTCAATTTTAGGATCAAAGATATTGAAATGATGATGATAAGACTTAGCACCATGGGAGATGATGAGAAACGAAACTCCATGGCAGAATACAATATTCGAATTCTGTAAATAAAAAAATTAGAACAAAATCTTAAATTCTAAAAATAAAACAAAAATATTATAATTTAAATTTAAATAATATTGGATATAATATGATTAATTAAAATAATTTAATTACATTCACTATACTTACTCTCTTAATTCATGTTTGCCCTTGAAGCTTCTTACAACTGAGTACCGATTCAAGCTCACACCACCACCCCTCCCACTAACAACACATATACAGAAGATGATAAAATGGCTAGCAATTAGCGTCCTTTCTTTTCTTTTCTTTTTTAAATAGAGAAATATAGATAACTAACAATATTTTTGAACAATGTGTGAATAATATAAATTAATAGAGTTAAAAGAGTAAATTAATCTTAAATTTAATTAATAACATTAAATTAGGTTATAGGTTAGGGTATAATATATTTTTATTTGATTAATAATTATTCATATTATGATGGTCATTATTTATCTATCACTCCTTTTTAAATTAATTTCCTACTAAAATATCTTCGGCCAATCTTTTTATTTAATAACAATACAACGCTCTTTCGTCATCTTGTAATTATTATATTTCAAAAAGTCTTCTCCTAATTTTGTTGATCAAAACAACAGGTTTGGAATAAATCCTAACAGTTGTTTTTTTTATATTTACTATTTTTATTATTTTAATTTTTTAAATTTAAAATTTATTAAATTAATTTTTGATATTTAACTCTAAATATTATATTAATCTTTAAATTCTTTTTTCATGCTGTATTTGTTTTATTTTGTCACTTAAACAATAAAAAAATAAGAAAACAAATACAAATTTATATGATGTACGAATTATTTTATCTTATTTTATTTTTTAAAATAGTATTACTTTTACTTTATTTAAAATCTAAAATGACGTTTAATCCGTATCTAGTATGATTAGTCATAATTAACATTTCGTTCGTTAACTTATCGTCACAAAAAAACAATCTAAAAACTAATATAATGTCTAAAATTAAATAAATAAATATAAAAAATTAGTATAATAAATTTTAAATATAAAAAATTAAAATAATAAAATTTGTAAATTTTAGAGATCATTATAAAAATTTAATCATACTTTTATTTTAACATATTCAACTTACGTCACAAAAGAAGAAATATATATATATACACGCACACTAAATTAAATTAATTAAATTATTGTAAAATAAATAAATAAATAAATAAAAAATAAGAAATATAAAAATAAAAACTTTATAATATTTTTTAATACGTGCGTGTTTCTCGAGCTTTTTTCCAACATCATTAATATTTAGTCCGCCTTAAAAACTGAAACCGCCCAAATTAATTAAGATAGTTGAAAAAAATCCGAAAATCATTAAATTATACACTTTTCATATCATAACACTCTCCTATCGTATCAATAATAATTAATTAAATTTTATTAGATAGATAATAGTTTTTGTAAACAATATAAATAATAAATTTTAAAATATCTAATAAAATAAAAAAATACTTTATTTTTAAATTATTTTTTAAATCTTAATATTAGAATAATTATTTACATACCTGATAAATTAAACATTCAGTTATTGTTAATTGTACATAAATAAATTGAATAAAAAAATTTATTCAATTAAAAATAATAAATAAAATTATCTAAATATCTATTAAATTAAATATTTAATATATATATTATTTATATTATTTAATATTTTTATTATCTATGTATCCTTTTTCTAATTATATTAGTTCAGGTGATGTCAAATCCCAACTAAATTTATCCATTGCAAGTCAAAAATCACAGTTGTACGGGAGTGGATCCTCTCCAGTGGAAAAAAAAATTGAATGATATCCAGTAGAAGATTTCACCATTCAATATATTTTCTCTCTTATTTATTACTGGTCCCACTTGGATCTCACCATTCAATATATTCTCTCTTATTTATTACTGGTCCCACTTGTAAAATTAAAGGTGGGAGATTACACTTTATTCTCTCCGGTGACAAAAAGAATAGAGAAGATCTATTTCCCAGTTATACATAGCTCACCTTTGGTTAATTTTGTTATTCTTAGGGACGGCTCTTTATTGCCAACAAATATATTTATTGTCATCAAAAGTTTTTTTTCGAACAGATAAAATAGATAGCTATCATTCATGAATAGAACTCATAATATTAAAAAAGGCCAAATTATAGATATGAAGAGATGCTTTTTACATTTATATTGAATTTGGATAGATAAAAATTAATTGAGCCAATTCATACGCTACTTTATTATCAAATTTCATAACATAAAAAAATAAAATTGATCTAAAAAAGTTAGAATAATAAAAACAATCAGCAATAAAATTACTAAAACAATTTTTATCATATTTGCTGTTTTTTATAGCATTGATCACCTGAATATTATTATTTTCTAGAATTACTTCAAAAATGTAACATTTATGAATTAGTTTAAGACCTATTATACACGTATACACTTCAATTTCAAAAGATAGGAGTGACAATTTCATGTTCCACGTAGCCGCTACAGCAATCTTTCCACACTAATCTCGAATAACTGTTCTTATCATAATTGATTCTTCTCCTCCTTTACTTGCATCGATATTAATTTTTCACAGATTAGGTGGTAGGTATTTCCAATTCTCAACACTTAAAGTTTTAAGAAATAGTTGGTGAGTGAAATTGAACTCTAAGTTCTAGTCTATCCAGATTTTTTAAAAATATTTATTGGCTTTTAACATCTTTTGTACTGTCTCTTGAGGAGTTCTCTACTTATCTTCGAATACTACTTCATTTCAGGTTTTTTCAGAGGACAGCTAAGTTATAGCAAAGGAGACTTTAATTTACATGGCTAGTGATGGATCATCTGATTCAGTACAAGAGAGAATTGGCACGGATGAAAAGTGTCATCACCACTAGGGAGTTGCAGAACCAGAACGCACGAACAATACCACACTCCAGAATAAAAAATTTATTAATATTTAATAACCACTAACGTCCCAAAAAGTAAACTGCTTTTATACGTATATCATACGCATCTTTTTATATGTATATACTTAATAGGGAAAGTATAGGGAAAGTATGAGAAGCCAATGAAATATTTATACAATGTGTACAATGGAGGTTTATGGAGTATTTGAGATATAATTATTAGTGTTACACTTTTTTATTAGCTGAAGCTTTTGGGATGAGTGGTATCATGACATGGTATTAAAGCGCTAGATTCGAAAGGTCAAGAGTTCGATTCTTGGTGAACCCAAAAATTAAATTAATTTTTCGAGAAGATGTTTATTATCACTTGTACTCGGATGGTTATTCTAAATAGTATAGGGGATGTTTATTTCATAACTCAATAGCCATTGTACACATTGTATAAATAGTCCATTGTCTCCCTAGCGGGATCCGTCTTAATATGATACAATAAAATAAAAATAATTATAGTTTAGTAATTAAAGAGTATATAGTTAGAGAATATAATCTGAAAATATCAGATTTAATTTTTTATTTTAATTTAAATTTTAATTTTTAAGACTAACAAACACACAAACTAAACCAAATCAGTAGTTTTGCATTTCAATTCAGTCTAATTTAATAATAATGGTAATATATAGGATCAGAAGACATTATTGTCATTTTAATAAGCAAAATTATATATATCATATTCTCATGTAAATTAATTTTTATTGATTTAATAGTTCAATTAATTACGATCATATATCTATAATAAAGACTATTATATTTTACACTAACTTTTTTTAAAATTTAATATTAATAAGATTGTAATCTATTAGTTTATTTTCGTAGGTATATTTTAAACTTTTCACAGTATCAAGTTCTTACTAATTAATAAAAAATATGTCAAATAACACTGAATTTAATATTAAATTTCATAAACATAAACTTCGGTGTATAAATTTCTAATCCAAGAATAAATTTGTAAAAAACGTTACTCTAATAAAAATATAATTATTCAAAACTTGCACTGTTGTCATTTAATAGTAATAACTTATACATGACAAAAATTGATTACAAACTATTTGATTGTTTAATATGTTTTCTTAAGTATATTTGACAAAATATCTAATAAGTCATAATGATATTTTTATGTGAAGATATTTTTACAAGAGTATCTCTCTCTAACTAAGAAATTTAAAAATAGTGGAAACTCAAGTGCAGTCAATTTCACGTGAAGTTGATAATTGAGAATCGTTAGATGATTTGATTGATTTGACTAAATTTTTATCTAACAACTATCAACTATTAACTTCACGTAAAATCGGTTGCACATGAATTTTCACTTTTGATAATAGATTTATTCAAGTGGCACATTATGGTGGACCATAGGAATCACAAATAGCTCATTTTTCCTTCTCATAGTACTGCCTAAATCTTCAGTCATGTCAAAATTCTTATGACTAATTCCCAAGGGAAGTTCCCAATCAAAATAATACAATAATTGTGCAAGTGGAAGTTCAATATTAGGTTCAGCAAATGAAATGCCAGGACACATTCTCTTCCCTGCACCAAATGGGATGAATTCAAAATGGGATCCTTTGTAATCAATTTCACTATCCAAGAATCTCTCAGGATAGAATCTCTCTGCTTCACTCCAATATTTGGGATCTCTTCCAATTGCCCATGCATTTACAAACACTTGAGTTCCAACTGGTATTGTGTATCCATTGATCTCACAATATTTAAGGCACTCTTTTGGAAGTAACACAGGAGTTGGAGGGTGTAGTCTCATACTTTCTTTAATCACTGCTTTTAGAAATTTCAATTCTTCAAGATCCATCTCATCAACAAAATCTATATGGCACAAATACGAATACAAATATTAAATATAATATAGTATGATAAATAAATATAAAAAATTTTATTATACAAAAATGAGTTTAATTTTTATGTAGTATTAATATAAAAGAGGTTTATAAAAAGGTGTAGTCTATGGTGGCCACAAATTTTGGTACCTATGGTGGTTATGGACTTTACAAAATCATATTTTCAACCAAATAAAATGAAAAATTGAAGCACGTTTTAGTTTTATTAATAAATAATGACATGTTTATGAGTGTAAATAAAAAAATTAGACCATTTATCATATTTTTTGACAAAAAAATGATCTATCGTTTTCTCTCGTCGTCGGAAATGAAATCGCTACCAATGCCCAAAATTTATAAAATGATAGTATCTAAAAATACTTACGTTGCATTAATTTTTTTTCTCACGTTAATAAATAATTATTTATATCTTTTATTTTTAATTAAAATAATCATTTTATTCTGCAATAAAAATTTTGAAGTCTAAAGTTACTGTTATTAATTAAATTTTAATATTAGTAAAGTGAAATTTAAAATTATTAATTACAAAAAAGAAAAGTATAAGTAGATAACGAAAATATTAATGCAATGTAAGTATTTTTAGATACTATCATTTTTTAAATTTTGGACATTGGTAGCGACTTCATTTCCGACGACGAGAGAAAACGATAGATCATTTTTTTTGTCAAGAAATATGATAAATGGTATAATTTTTTTCTTTTATTTACACTCATAAACATATCATTATTTATTAATAGAACTAAAACGTGTTTCAATTTTTTATTTTATTTAGTTGAAAATATCATTTTGTGAAGTTGATAACCACCATAGGCACTAAAACTTGTGGCCACCATAGACTACACCTTATAAAAATAACTAATTGTGTATTATTATATCAATAAAAATAAGGGATAAATATTGTTTTAGTCTCTAAGGGTCAGAATCGAAATCGTCTCCAACGTAATTTTTTATTTAGAATCATCCTTAACATTTTTTTTTATTAAAATCGTCATTTTAACCTTTTCTGGACAAAAATACCCTCCACCAGCACCTTTACCTCCACCACCACCACCACCAACACCTCCACCACCAAGAATAACAACATCAATGAAATCAACACAAATTCAACAAATCAAGGAATTAGAAATTCAACAAATCAACACAAATTCAACAACCAAATCAACACACAATAACAATAAAATCAGAAAACAACAAATTAAAATCAAAATTAAAAGTAAAAGTAGAAGCAATCACAGAAGCACAAGAAGCAGAAGCAGAAACTCAAACAGAACAAACAGAAGCAGAAAGCAGAGGCCAAAACAAGAAGCAGAAGCAAGAAGAAGAAGCAGATGCAGAAGTCGAAGCAGAACCATCGGCAGCTCGTGGGCGACGGCGGCTGGGCAGATTGGCGGTGGTAGGAACCCAGCTCAGTCTTAGATCCATCTCTCTCCTTCGCGCGTCACCCTCCTCGCGTGAGGCTCCCCTTTCCGGCGACGCAGTAGTCACAGAAGCAGAAGCAGAAAGCTCTCCTTCGCCGGCGCTGTCTCCCATCTCTCCTTCACCTTCCCCCTTTCCCCTTCTCCCTCTTTCTTTCCCCTTTTTCTTTCTCCACTCCCTTGCGCCCTTCTCCTTTTCCCTTCTTCCCTGCCCCCTCGCGTGTTTTTTTTTTTTTTAATTTTATAATTTTTTTATTAATAGGGTAATTTAGAAATAAAATAAAAAATTTTATTAAAAAGAACGATTTTAATATAAAAAAATGTTAAGGATGATTCTAAATAAAAAATGACGTTAGAAACGATTTCGATTCTGATCCTCAGCATTAAAGACCGAAACAATACTTATTCCTAAAAATAACTACTTTTTAAATTTATTATTTAAAAAGTTATCTAAATACTATATAAAATATAGTCAATCTATGATGTATAGACACTAACAAGAATACGAGACACGACAAAAAACGCACCGTTATACAAATTTCAAGTTCTCATAAAACGCGGAGACATGACATATATATAAAATATAAAATAATTTTTAAATAAATTGTAATAATATTTTAATTTCTTTTTTTAATTATATAGAATATTTAAAATATTTTTATTTTAATAATTAATAATATAAACTATTTTTAAATTTATTTTAAAAATATATATTAAAAATAAGATTAAATATGTTGACATGTAATAGTATTAAGTAAATTTAATTTTTTTTATTTTTTTATTAAAACACAGTTTAACATAAAAAACATATATATTAATTGATAAATTTTAGGGTAAAAAACCCAAATGAGCTAAGGGGAACTCATTTTTACCCAAATCCGCCAAAATAAATTTTGATACATCAATCCACCAGAACACATTTTTATATAATTCGAATTAATAGGATTCGAATTAGCTTTGCACATAATTCGAATTGATTCAATTCAAATTATGACCAAATACTCTTCTCACGTAGTTCGAATCAATTAGATTCGAATTAGGCATGCAAGGTTCGAATTATATCAATTCGAATTACATGGAGTACGTGGCTTAGGGGAGTTCGAATCGAGTTGATTCGAATTACAAGTGAATTCCCTATAAAAGGAGTTCGAATTAAATTAAATTAAATTAATATTTAAATTGAATTTCCTGTAAAATTCTAATAATTTTAATATTTAAATTAAATTTTAATTTAATTTTTAATATTTAATTTTTTTTCAATTTTAAATGAATTTAGTGTTATTTCAAAGTTAAATGTGACATAATAACTAGTATATTTAAAAATTAATATAATATTTAATTTTAGTACGTAAATAAAATTGAGGGAAAAAAATTCAAATGAGCCAAAAAGAAATAAGTGTAGAAATAATAAAGAAGATAGAGAGTATAAATAATACATTATAAGATAAAGTATTATTTTAATTTTTAATATTTAAATTAATTTTTTAATTTATTTTTTAATATTTTAAATAGCCTATTTTAATTTTAAAAAATTTTAAACAGATTTAATATTATTTTACTATTAAATCTAATTTAAATAATTAATAAGAAACTTTTATATTAATAATTATTAATAGATCAATTTTATTTTTAATTTTTAAATATACTAGTTATTTTGTCACATTTAACTTTGAAATAACACTAAATTCATTTAAAATTGAAAAAAAATTTAAATATTAAAAATTAAATTAAAATTTAATTTAAATATTAAAATTATTAGAATTTTACAGAAAATTCAATTTAAATATTAATTTAATTTAATTTAATTCGAACTCCTTTTATAGGGAATTCACTTGTAATTCGAATCAACTCGATTCGAACTCCCCTAAACCACGTACTCCATGTAATTCGAATTGATATAATTCGAACCTTGCATGCCTAATTCGAATCTAATTGATTCGAACTACGTGGGAAGAGTATTTGGTCATAATTCGAATTGAATCAATTCGAATTATGTGCAAAGCTTATTGATTCGAATTATATAAAAATGTGTTCTGGTGGATTGATGTATCAAAATTTGTTTTGACGAATTTTGGTAAAAATAAGCTCTCCTTGGCTCATTTGGATTTTTTACCCTAAATTTTATATCCAAAATATATCCGATACCTATAAACACACGTAAACACAACAAATCAGTGAAATGCCGCGCTTTGTATAGTAGTCAATTCATCTAAGAGATTTTTTCATGAATATGCGGATATATACTTTACCAAAAATATTTATAAAAGAAATCAACCTTTGTTACCAAAAACTTCCCTAACTTCTGCTTGTGCTTTCTTCAGCACTCTTGGATTTTTTAGCATCTCAGAGAAAATCCATTCCACAGTTAAAGATGTAGTTTCACCTCCCGCAATTAACATGTCCTGCACCATATATATTATATGTTTTCAAAAACCTTAATAAACAAACATGAAATTAACCACATAATACACACAAATTAAACTAATTAATACTAACCTGAAGAATAGCTTTAATATTATCATTTGTCAATTGAAATTCACAAGCACCATTTTCTTTGAGTCTCAAAAGAATACACAGAAGACTACCATCTCCATCTCCATCTATCTTTGATGTTGCTTCATCAATGATATCATCAAGAACCTTATCACATGTTCTATGCATCTCCTTCACTTTACATTCCACTCCACTAATCACATGCAACCATTTCTGAGAAGGAAACAAGTTACTAACACCAAAAGCAAGTGATGAAGATGTTAAAGTTTCCTTGATGATTGAAACATATGCGTCTTGATCCTTCGTTTTCTTTCCGAATATGACTCTCGCTATGATGCTATATGACATGTTCAAGAACATCTCAGTGAGGTTGATGGATGAACCAACGTTCATGGAGACAGATCTTACTAAGCTTGAAACCTCTTCCATTCTTATGAACTTGAAGGATCTAACGCGCTTGGCGCTCAACAATTCCACCGTGCAAATCTTCCTTACCTGCTTCCAGAAGTTTCCGTATGGCGAAAACGCAAGATCTGACCAACCATAAGTTAGAGCTTCAATGGCGGGAAACTGAGGCCGTTGAGCGAAGGCGGTGTCATGGGTTTTGAAGAGCAGTTTGGCGATCTCCGGTGAAGAAATGACTATGGCTGGTGTCTCTCCGAGCTGCATGTGGATTATGGGGCCATGTTTTTTGGATAGTTTTGTTAGGCGGCGGTGTGGAAGATCGCCGATGAGATGGTGGATGCTTCCGAGAATTGGTAGCTTCCATGGGCCTGGTGGAAGATTATTACTTGATGCTCTGCCATTAGTTTTGAATCTCTTTCTTCCCAACTTGAGGATCAAAGAGATTAAGATGATAATGATAATAGGACTTTGAAGGATGATGGAGAATGATGAGAAATGAAACTCCATCATGGAAACATGTTTTAGAATTTAGCTTATGTGTAAGATATATAAAGGTGGAGACTCGCATGAAGTTGATAGTTAGGGGTGTCAAAATTTTCCGAAGTGCAAGAATCTCTGCGATAGGCACGGGACCCTAGCAAGGATTCCCATCCCATATTCGATAATTCTTCGAATTCTTGAGTTTATTTAAAGGAAAAGTCTTGGAGACTAGCAATTTTATTGCATTTTGGCCAACATGTAACCATCAGAAAAATGTGAGTCATAAGATGAAATCTCACACCAATCTCATACCATCAAATCATCATTGATGGCTAGTTGATGGCTACCAATCACAAATGTTGCTGGCCCCCTAGCATTGCTCTTATTTAAATACGCTGAATTTATTTCTAATATAGGGATTTTTTAGTAATTTCACCTATTGAAAATCCTAACCCTACCTTATTGAATGTCTTCCATTTTCTCCTACTACTCCACTTAGCGCCATTTCGAAGTCCCGACTCTACAAAAAAGTTCAATACTCCCAATCCCCATAGTTGTGTCCACAGTCACAGTCATAGCAGTATACCCCCTCACCAGTCGCTACCGGCCACTCTTCCTGCTCAGTGCTTACCCTCTTATGGACTATGATTTGTTATGTTGTATTTCTGGACTTATAATTTTAGATAAGATATGCTTGTAATAATGTTTTGTAGTTTTTTTTTTAATTTTTCACTATAATTTTCATATAAATGTTTAACATAGGGAGATGGAAAATGGGGCATCGCAAGGAACACGGAAATGCGGGGAATGGAGATGGGGACGATTATCCCTCCATGGCGAGGATCGGGACGGGGATAGGGATCAATTATGGGGGCAGGGACGGGGAGCAGGGAAGCATCCTCCGCCCCGCCCCATTAACATCCCTATTGATAGTTGAAAATCATTAGATAACAATTTAGTTAAACTTATCAAATCATCTAATGATTCTCAGCTATCAATTTCACTTCATATAAATGAAGAAAAAAAGGAAAAAGATGATCTACCAAATAATAAAAGTTAGGCACTTTCTTAATCAGTCTATTTTGGATTTGGTCCCTCTTCACCAAACTAATTAATATTCCCTGTGACACAAGTTATACTGCTTCACCAATCAGTACAAATATTTTCATGCAATTAGAAAATCAAACCTATTATAATATATTTTGAGTTAATTATTGTTTTTATAACTGATTTATCAATATTTTTTGAGTTAATTTGTTTAGATAGAGTTGGTCTTTAATTAGAAGCAGGGCCATAGCTAGCCAGAGATATTCAAATAGATATTCAATTCAATCTTATATGCAATAACCACAAAGTCTACTCTTAATTATTGAAGCTGCTTTCCTAAATTGATATCAGGAACAATGGTGTTAGATTATGGACTTGGTTGCTCATTGATATATCAAACAACTGATCTTCAAGTTTGTTTTAGCCTTTTAGCTTAGCAAGTAGAGAAATTGAATCCCCTGCCCCTTCATTCACATAAAATTTCACTTGATGCAGAATAACTATTGTTTGGAAGCTAAATTATCTGCAAACAACTGAGATTACTGCACACATTTATATGCTTAGCTGTTGTTCATATATATATATAACTCCATGATTCCATCCTCTAGACCTTAACCAGGCTTGGATTTTAAGGCTGCCTTGTAGGAAATGGGAATCACAAAAGGGAGTTTTCATCAGTCAAAAGACAGAAGACTACCATCTTTTATCAATATTCTTGGTTGTTGATTTTGTTTTGATATATTATCAAGAATCATATCACTAGTTCTATACATCTCCTTCACTTTATGCATCACTCCACTAATCACATGCAGCCACTTTTGTGAAGCAAACAACTTCTGCAGCAAGAAAGCAAGGTCTCTCTGGAAAGGCAGTGTCTCAAGACCTCTTCGGCAATCTCCGGCGAAGAGAGAACTATGGCCGATGAAGTGATGTATGCTATCAAAGCTTGATAGTTCCTATGGTCCTGGTGGAAGATTATGTGAGGCTGCAATTTTTGACCTATGATTGTTACTGATCTTGTTACATAACTGCACACAATTTGGTTGCAATTTAATTAAACAAGCATGTCTCACAAGGAGAACCACATAACAAGAACATACTATGTAAGATACTATATAAGCAACACAACCTAAATTATTGTAGTATTTATTACAGAAGGGTGGTTCTGAAACCTTACAACAACAACAACAAGATCCCTGCATATTATAGATACAGCTTTGTTGTTCTGCATACTATATATTTCTGATAGACTAATACAATGGTCCTGAGGGCACTTTGCTGTTATTATTTTCCTTTCGTTTATTGTTAGCAGGAGAACATGGATTCACTCTTACATAACAAACAAGAAGCCACCCTCCCCAAAATCAAGAATATAACCCTAAACCATGTTTCAAGCTTCAACTCTAAGCCGACTTATTCGGTAATTATCTCAGGACAGAAATACAGAAACACATGGAAAACGAACTTATTCGGAGAAATAGGCAAAATGTCTCCATCTCTGAGACAAAATTTATCAGAGACAGACAGAATTCTTCTATCTTTTCTTGTTCCTGTATCCTGTTTTCATATGTTCTATATCCTGAGAATCCTACCAAAGAGTAAATGCATGCTAAAATCTAAATACAGTAATCATAAAATTCAGTAATATTTGAAGTATGATCCATGGTGAAGCTAGGCATTTTGTCCAGCTTAACAGGGTTGTTCTTGCCTCCAACCAACTTAGCAGGATTCCCAACAACAGTAGTCCTAGGAGGAACATCCTTAATCACTACAGAACCAGCACCAATCTTAGCACATTCACCAACCTTAATGTTCCCCAAAATACAAGTCCCTGCACCAATCAAAACCCCATCACCAATCTTTGGATGCCTATCACCAGAAGCTTTACCAGTTCCACCCAAAGTCACACTATGCAAAATTGACACATTGTTACCAATCACTGCAGTTTCACCAACCACTAATCCAGTTGCATGATCAAGCAGAATCCCACTTCCAATCTTAGCACCGGGATGAATATCTACTGCGAAAACCTCGGAAACTCGGTTCTGGATCATAACTGCCAAGACTTTTCTTCCTTGAAGCCATAGCTTATGAGCAACTCTATGAGATTGGCATGCTAAGAAGCCTTTGAAGTTCAAGAAGCAATGCACATGGCTTATGCAAGCAGGGTCTCTTTCCTTAACTGCTTTGAGATCTTCCTTCACAGAATCCATGATTTCTTGGTCAGATTTCAAGATCCCAACAAAGAGATCAAAAAGTGTGTTACTTGGAAGGCTTGCACTGCTTAATCTGTTAGCAAGGTGATTGGCCAAAGCAGATTCCAATGAATCATGAGACAGAATTGAAGATTGGTAGTAACTATTCAGAATAGGTTCCTCAGTTACATCAAGTTCAGCCTCTTCCTTCATCTTCGGCCATAGATCCACAGCTTCATTTTCTTGAACTTCCTCAACAAAAATAGGGGTAGTCTGAAGAGTTTTCACCTGGTACTTGCAAACACCATCAGTGAAATTGTTTCTGAAGATTCTGGAGAAACCCCTTGAGTTATTTTTGGTCAACGTTGAACTTGAAGCATCAATTGAAGCAGAAGACTTAGAAGGCAAGGTTTTAGGTGAAGGAAGAGGAGTGAGAGTAGAAAATGGGGTGTGGCAAGTTAAGAACTTTGGATTGAGAAGAAAGAGAAGAGAGAATTGGGTTGGTGTTGGGTTGACAAAGGAAGTGAGGGAGCGCCCTGCCATGAGCACCATGATTTTCCTGGAAAAGTTTTGAAGATTTTCTGGGAAAGTAGGTTTGGCAGGAAAGAATGTTTATCAGGAAATGATTATTAGTGTTTGGAGTTTGGTCAATGATTTGTGATCCAAAAGGAAAGTTCACAGAAGAATGAATGAATGAGTTGGTGAGAGAGATAGTGGAGACAAGAATCTAGCACTCTAGATTATATAAAACATCATATGTAAACTGTTTGAGAATTAATAAAACCGCCAATTTTTACCAATTTTTATTTATAATTATATTTAATAAAAATATTTTTGTAGATATTTCTAATAAAAATATTTTTATTAAAATACTTTTTTATGTTAGTATTTAATAAAAATATTTTAATAGATATATTTTTTATTTAAAATATAATAATTAATTATTATTGATAATAAATTAACAGATAATATATTAATATTTTATATTTTTTTAATAAAAAAATAATATTTACCCAAAAATTAAATAAAATATTTTTTTGTTTTTTATACTCAACATTTATTCGATAATTTTGGAGATAATATACCTACTTATCTTTATGACTGTTAACTAAATCAAATCCATATAGATTTACTCAAAATACTGAATTTAATAAAACACTTATTCAATCAATAAATCATTAATCTAATCATTTATGATAAATTTTAATATGTATTGAAAACCTTGAGTCTTTGATGATTAAAAGAAAAGTCCATTTTTGCATCATAGAGTCAGATTGTTTGACCACTATATCCCACCATCAAGGCACTTCTAATGTAACCCCTTACATCACCATTGTTCATATTCCAATTAAAATAAGTGATAACAAAGTTTTTTATTCTATCATTTATTTTTGGGTATTGATAGAATAAAACAATATTATCTTCCATACAAACAAAACAAGACTGTGTATGGGTTGCAACGTATGAAAATTAATAAAAGTAAGCTATACTATAATAGTGTCAAGGCTGCGCATCCTATACAAAAATATATGGGTAAATTACACCAATTCTTTGTTAAAGAATAAGCAATATTATATATAAAAAATATATACAAAATCATAAACTTTAGATAATATATGTTGTAAATTTGTAATATCATATAATTTAGGGGGATCGAAATTTGATTTATCTAAAATATATTGATATAATATATGGATAGATATATACATCTTGAATATAATAATGAAACATATTAGATGACTCTGTTTATTTTTATGTAAAGATAATAATTAAATTTTTTTAGATAATTTAGTATGTTTAATTAAATAATTTAATATAATATGTATCAATATTTTAGTTATTATTTTTACATAAATTTATTTTTACGTAAATAATTATTTTTTAATTATAATAATTAAATATTGTACCTTTTTTATATTATATCTCTTGTCCCATTTCAGGTTTTAAGCTTTATTCTTTGTATATTATGGGAACATGGAATCGTGGATAGCAACCTCTAAAAATAAAAGATTCTCCACTTGGAATTTTGGATATACAAATAATGTTCTCATTTTATTAATTACCAAAAAATGTATTATTTGATGCTTTATTTTTTTAGTTTCCCACATTATTCCCCTAACCCGACAGGTCAAGGACTAATTCGTCGCGATACTAAGCTCCATTTAAGGGTTTACTGCTGGTCAATGAGTTGCTGCATGCATAAGGCGGGATTCAAACCCCCAATACTTGTTTAAGCGGACTAGTGGGCTAACCACTAGACCAACACAATTTGGTTTATTTGATGCTTTATGTTGTATATACTTTTTATGTAAGGTCAGAAAGGTCCAGGGCCTACAAAATCGTATAATAATTTTGTTTGCACAATCGTTGTGGTCAAGCAACCCAAAAAAAGCAGCAGCAATAATTGTGGTCAAGCAACATAAAGAAGAAGAAGTAGCTACAAAGTTGTATATGTTTTAATTTTCGCCTTCTTTTTTATTCGTAAACTAATAATTATATTAACTTCTTTTAAGCACCATCATTTTATTTTCTTCATTTCTTAATTTCGTTCTGCATTTCTTACCTTTTCTGTAATGAAATCTCACCGATGTATTCATCATCTTTAGACCAGTCTTCATAACGAAAGAAAAATACTTGCTTGTTTTCATAAATTTAACGTGTATTATTATATGATTATAACTTCAGTTGACGATAAGTACCAATTTACAAACAATTATATACTGAAATGATTAAAAAAATGTTCCATGCAAAGTCAAAATTCAATATTAATGTACCCCTTTTTTATAAAGATTATTTTAACCAAAATATTATTCTAATTCATTCTACAAGCATTACAATATGAAATGGTTAAATGTTAAAACTCTGTGGACTAAGTCTATAGGGTTGAAATAAATAACGATATAAATAGATATAGGTATTACAGGCTTCAGTGACTTGAAAAAGTAAAATATTCTAGGATTCCTTCATTATAAATTACACTTGATTTGTATGTGGATTAATCACATTACATACAGAGAATAAAAATTCAACAAAGAGCTCTATCAAGAGAAGAATCAACAGTAAGAACTGCATGCATGTTTATGCCTTCAACTTGGAAAATCGGGTTACTACTCAACAAGCTTGTCCAAACAATAATTTGGAAGTGTCATCCCCCATATAGTTTTCTCAGTAACATAATCCAATCCTTGAAACCATAATAAAATTTGACATCAATGGAAAATCAACAATGCCAGAAAGTGTAAAGGAGACAGCATTTGCAAGAAAATAGCATCATGCATAGCTTTTCAAAATTCAAACCAATAAAGGTAATACACCACTGTAACAAAGTAGAGTCTATATAAATATCTATGCAACAAATGTAGGTACTTTTTGAAAACCTTGCTAGGGTATATACAAATGTAGTGCAGAAAACAAAATGACAATTGAAGGCGAAATGCCCTGTATCTTTTAAAAAATCACATTTCTTAACCATTGATGGGTGAATTGAAGCTTACTCGGTTGCAATATGGATTAAGAGCCGTAAAATGTCGATAGCTCAGAGCTTGACCTCTACATCCACACCAGCAGGAAGATCAAGCTGCATAAGAGAATCTATTGTTTGTGCTGTAGGATACAAAATATCAATGAGACGCTGATGTGTTCTGATCTCAAAATGGAATCGAGCATCCTTATGTACATGTGGCGATTTAAGAACACAATAAATTCTCTTCTTAGTTGGCAATGGTACAGGACCCATGGTTTTTGCATTGGTATTCCTTGCTGCATCTAGTATCTGCTTGCAAGAATCCTCTATCAAGGGCACCCAGTAAGACCTAAGTTTGATTCTAATCTTCTGCTTAGGCGCCATCTGAAAATGGAGGGAAAACTTCAGGTAAACTGAAATTGATAAGGAGGAAAACAGTTACGAATCGGAACAAGATATAACAGAGTTGATGAGTATACCGTATCTGGATCACCACCAATGCTAATTGAGGAAGTGGTACGAGTGTCTGAATCTCCAACCTTAGAAAGCAACACAACAAAATCAGCAAAACCACCAAATGGATTCAGGAGAAGTATGAATGGATATCATTCATTCATAGCTAAGCAGGATATCATTTTCTTTTTTTGACAGAATATGATTTTTTATTAAAACTCTCTTGGAAATTCAGTTCCAAAAACTGTGAATTTACAAAGACCAAATAGCATTGTTTGATTCATGTATACAACTCAATCTAGTGAGAAAGGATTATATTCATAAATCACTATTAGTAACCTCAACAGAAACTTGCCTTTGATAAGTGTGTGTCTTAGCAACTATAAAATTTTAACCTAAACATTTGCATAGTTATCCTTTCCTAGAACATTATATCCACCTAATGGTAGAAAAATTCTATCCAGGCTCCTTGTCCTAATCCATAATTGAATCCACAAAACTAAAGGAAAATCATAGAGCTAAGTTCATTCACTCATTGTTGAATTCAATCTCATTCTAGTGACCAAGCACTCTGAGAAACAAATCAAACAATATACATAGATATATACTATATTACATTGCACAATTTCCAATTATCATTTTCACCATCCAGAAAACTCAAGTTATCCGAATTCGAATGAACAAAAATGAAGAAATGCGATATGCACAGACCTGAAAGGTGGTCGCCTCAGATTCATCATCGCCAAGGATTTCTGGAGGTACGTCTAGCGGTTCCTCAGAATCCAAAACTTCAGGCGCAGCAAAAACCCTAGTTGATGAGTGAAGCAGCTTAGGGGTTCTGAGCTTGAAGGTGTTACCAGATTGAAAGCACAAAGACGCAAACTTTGGGTTGGAAGAGAGCGAGGAGGAAGAGGTAGAGAGAGAAAGAGGAGGAAGTAGTGCCGCAGAGAGAGAAGAAACCATCGCCATCGAAGAAGCTCTGAGGTGAAGAAGCTCACTCTACAGTCTACACTATCTGAAAAATTTTATCCATTTGTTTTCTCTTTTTTTTTTGGTCAGGTGGATCCATTTGTTTGCTAAATTATTGTTTAGAAAAATATTTTGGGCCTAAGTTACTGTTCGAGGCCCATAACTCATAAGTATTCAACTTCATATGGATCATGGTTGAAGATACGGTCCAACTTATTGACCAAAAAAGGTACGGCCCAATTTCAATATTTTTTAACATTAGATTTTTTTCGGCAGTAACAATTTTATTTTTTAACAATTACACTCGGCTTCTTTTAATAAAAGCTTTTGAAAAATCTAACTGTAAAATTGTTCATATTAAATTATATATTTTCTTATCGGCTCCGCTACGTTACCAACAGCATATTTGTCAACTTCTGCCAACTCTTATTTATAATTGTGTTTTATAGAAATGTGTTCGTGGATGTGTCTAATAAAATAACTGTATTTAATAGAAGTGTCTTTATAAATATATTTTTTGAATGTGTCTCTTTATATGTATATTTAAAATATATTAATTATTAGACACATCTGTGAACACACTTTCATAAAACACAAATATAAATAAAAATTAACAGAAGTTGGCAGATGATATGTTGGTACCCTATACTTTTTCTTTTCTTATTGTATACTCAACTTTGTCACTTCACACCAACGCATGGTGTTTTACTGTTTTGGTTTTTTTTTGTCACTTATTGAATCCAATGTAAGGATAGATTTACCAAACAATATTTAAACTTCTAAAATGTCGTCTCGAATATATATACAGGTATAAATTATGAAGAAAAAATTGTGGCCTAACCAAAAACAATCACATCAGCGCAGCTTTTGGTATATGGAATTAAGAAAAGGTAAATACTTACATTAATTCTTATTTATTGTCAAATGGACCATATGTGTTAATGAGATGGCAGTTGAAAAATATGAACCTCAAGCAATTTTTACTCTCTTTTTTTTTTCCTTTAATTTCTTTTATCGATATAAATCATACTATGATACATTTAAAAGTAAAGTAAGATAAGATTAAATTGTAAACCTTTATATATAAAAGTGAAAAATAAGAATTTATATATCAAAACATAAATGATAAATCACATTGTTAAATATGATTTTTTTTCTTCCTATATATCATTTAAGTAGGAGCCAATTGAAACTATATAGTTCAATTGATGTAGATTTTTTAAATATTAAATTTAAGTATCATATCTTTAGAAAACCATTTTTAGTGAAAAAAAATAAAAATTTAGCTAATACCAATTTAGAGATACAATGCAAATACAAGGAAAAGATGTTAATTAGCTAATATTTTTATTCTTGTTAAATAACTTTTTTAATTATTAGAAAAAAAAAGACTAATTTTCTTTGTGCCTAGCTCTATTACTACTCCAAACACTTACTGGTTAATCCAGATTACTTATTAACCATATATAATTTCTTTTTTCTTCACAGAAGAAAAGAAAATATTGTTTTGCATTGAATGCCTATATATGTATGTTAGTTTCATGAAGCTACAACCGCACTTGTTGTTGAGGAGTTCTTTCCAACTTCTAACAGTTTCACTCCTTCATTAATTATTTGCCTTATTAGCTCATTCAATTATCTTATGCTTAATCTTATTAGCCCTCCTTAAATTAAACCCAATATATATTGGTTAATTATTCCTAGCTATTAATTCCGTTAAAAACATTATTAATTATATCCTCTTGTCATAGAGGAGTACTAAACTGGTGATTATGACTAGTTATAAGAAGAGATTATTGTTGTTATTATTGGCGATTATGGTTGTGATAAAAGGTGATGATGTTAGTAGAAACATGATTAGTTGGGATGATCTAATGGTTGATGATGAGAATCTCTCATCATACAATAAGAGTCAAGATTTATATTTTTCCTGGAATTTGCAGGTACATAATTATTGCCATTTTTATATTTAATTTCAACTTTTTTTTTGTTAGCATTTTTCATCATTTTATGTATTTCAAATATTAGAGATATAATATTTTATATATTTCTTTTATTAATTTAAATTTTTTAAAAAAATATTTCATAACATAATTTTAGAATATCTATAACTAAAAGTTTTAGAATTTGATTTTTTAAAAAAATTAATATAAAATAAATAAAAAGAGATATTACAATAAACACCCTCCTAGTTTGATATATGGTGGAATTTGCTAGTGAAATTTATACAAATATTCTAGTAAATAATAACATGCATATGTCATGCACAATTTAGATTTCAGGATATGTATGTATGATTATAAATATAAGAAATAATAATATGTATTAATAGTGAATTGATTTATGCAGAGAAAGAGTGCATGTGCCAAAAAGCAAGCCATATATTTCGTTTATAGGTAAATCTAATATAATGATGAATGCCACTGAACTAAATAATGTAACAGAAATTGGCAGTGCCATATTGTTACTACCTGTAATTACAAATAGCACTAAGGCATCAGATAAGGGTTCAATGGAGGGACAAGAATTAGGCATGTCTAACACAGCAACTCTTTGGGTTCAATCTGATTTCTTCTGTGCAACTGTTCTGACTATTGACATAACAAAACCTATTATGGGTTTTCAAAAAAAAAAAAAAATTTTGTACATTTTATTACATGATAAATATATTTGCATGGTTTTAAATTTATCAAATTACAAGAGCAATTTTTTTTTTGAAATTTTTTTTAATGCGATATATTTTGAGTTTAATTTTGATGCATTGACAATGTAAAGAGATTTACATATTCTTTTTTATCACCATTTCGCGCAGCTATTATAAAGTATAGTTATTTTTAATAACATATTATATACCTAGATGTATGGTTTTACAATGATACTTCGTCAAAATTAAATTCATATTTTTTGTGCACAAATAGTTTACTAGTTTGCTTACTAATAGAAATGATAATGAAAGTTGAAAGATGTTTGATTTGTTACCTATGCTTCTTATAGCATACATCTTCCGTGTGGCCTTGCTTGTTGCAATGAGAGCAAGCCAATGTAGCTCCACGACCTCTGCAATGGGAGGATCTGTTTGCCATGTTTGCCATTTTGAGAAATCAATGAATCACAGAGTAATAGGTATTCAGATCTTCTTCCTTCCAACTCGTTGATCGGAATAGCTATGTTCACCAAGAAAGAATCTTGCGAAATAGCCTCTCATCAAACTCTATTGGATGAGTTTGAAGGAAGAGGTAAGAATGGGGGAAAGAAAATGTCGAAAGAAAAATTAGGGATAGAAAGAGAATGGCAAAATTGGATTCGCAACTTTTTCTTTTTTTTGATTCACAGCTTGGTTGCTCTCCACGCTCACCGCACCATGAAGAAAATCTCATGCCCTAAGCTGTTCAAGCTGTGATGTTGATGGTTTGATGAATCAGAAAGAATTAAGAGAGAGAGAGAGATGGGTTCTTCTCATTATTAGAGAGAATGAAAAATCTCCCTTAGAAAATATTTGTTGAGTTATTACACCTTATATACTATGTACTTTTTTTTATGTACTCTCACTAAAAAATAATTACAATGGTAAACCTATTATTGATAAAGAAATAATCTAGGTAACATGATTTACAACATTGTTATATTGTTTGATTAATAGTAGAATTTGGTAGAGAAAGATGGAGAAAGCTGTATTCTACCAAGTTAGGGTTGTTGGGGAACAAGACACTCTCCTTAATAACACAGGAACCCATTATTTCTACCAAACTTTCATCCAAGGATCTGTTGATTTCATATGTGGCCAAGCAAAATCACTCTTTCATGTAACAATCACTTGTTAGTTCTTACTTTATTTTCCTTTCTATTTTTATTTTATTTTATTTTTAATTTAAAGTAATAACTAATTATTCACTTAGAGAATTATTGGCTTAAACATTTATATTTGACTTTATTTTTGGTGTAATGTCTCAAAATAGAATTTTTTGATGAAATTCAAAAATATGGATGTAGACTCCTTAAACTTTATGGGGAAAAAATTCTCTTTCAATTTTTTCGATTTTTTTTTTCAGTATACGAAAAGCTTTTATATATATATATATATTAAATATGCCTTGAATATGCGAAAAATATTGAAATAGTGATCAATTTCTTACATTTTCTAAAATGTCCCATAACTAGACAAATGACTTTTTTGTCCCATGTACATAAAATACACCAAATTTTGCTCTATATGAAAATTAATTTCCGGAATTATACTCCCATATTTCTTTCCATTTTTTTGGCTATAATTTTACTAAGATAAGAATTGTGTAAAAATTTTTATTTGAAAAGTTCAATGTAAAAATGTATACTATATTCAGTAGCTGAGAATTGGGGAGCAATTGCAGCTCATCATAGAAATTCAGCAAAAGAAGATACAGGATTTTCATTTGTTAATTGCAAAATCAAAGGAAATGGTAGAATCTTGCTTGGAAGAGCTTGGGGAGAATATTCAACAACAATTAAAAGTTTAAAACTATTCATGTTACTCTGTTTTTTTCAATGTTAATCTGACTAGATTCTGGTTTTACAAGACTGCAGTGTTTGGAGAGTATCAGTGTTATGGAAAAGGATCAAATAGAACTGGAAGGGTAGAATGGTCAAAAAATTTCAACAGTGAAGAAGCTATGCCTTTTCTTGGTAGAGACTATATAAATGGAGATCAATGGCTTAGACTACAATAGTAGTCATCTTTTAATCTTGTTTAGTTTAAAATTTTTGTCATTGAAACATGTTGGAGATATTTTCATAGAAATTAAAGTAAATACAACATTTTTATATTTTATTTTTTCTTGGTTCAAACACAAATTAATAACAAGAATTCTAGAATCTCAAATAAATTGTCATAAGAATCAAGATAATTATGATAAATGTTGACAATTTTTGTTTAAAAACAAAATGCTCTGCTCCTTTTGATGACTTGATATTAGGAACTCTGTTAGAGCATGAAATCTCTACTTACTATAACAAAAATGGGTTAGATTAAAATAAAAAATAAATAATTTTGACCAAGTAATCAAATACAATCTCTTACCATTGAGGAATAGTAATGGTAGAAAGTAGTAACACCACCATGACTTTAGAGATACATACACATTTATGCAAAAATTGATACCAATTCAGTGAATCACTCTATGATCCTAACCAACAAGTTATCATAAATGTAGAGAGGTGAGAGGTGATGGAACCATGTGTGTGCTATTATTATTAATAATTTAATTTTAATGCATAATTTTACGGCTAATTTTTTTTAATATTGGTTAAATATATGTGTAATACATTGTTATTGGAAAATTAGGTGTTTTTTTTATATGGTGTTTTATTCAAATCGGACGGTCCGATTTGTTTGATAAAAAAAATAAACTACAAATCGGAGGGTCCGACTTGTTTGAAGAAGAAAATAAACACCAAATCGTAGGGTCCGATTTGTATTTTTTATTTTTTTAATTTGTTAAAATGAAAATCGGACGGTCCGATTTCAACATTAAAATTTTTTTATTTTCGAAATTACAAATCGGACCGTCCGATTAGTTTTGTTTTCTTTTTTTTTCCTTTTTAAATCAAATTTGACCCTCCGATTAGAATTTTTAACCTTTTTTATTTTTTTTCAAACTCAAAACGGAGGGTCCGTTTTCTGCTAACACCATGTATATGTAAAATATCTCTCTTCTCCACATTGTTGTATTGTTACATTCTCTTCTCCATATAAAAAATCAAAAGCGTAATTTTACACGTGTATTCGATTATGCAATATTATATCAATAAAAATAATTATATTCTTTATTAATTACATAAATAAAAACACAAATGTGATGTGAGAGAGAGAGTAAGGCATGGCAATGGCACTCATGAACAAAGACTTTGAAGCAGCCTCATGCTACATAGTAATTATTTGTTACCTTAAATTGCCAATGACAGTAGTGAAGAATGGAGAGTTTTGAAATGATTTGGTATTGTACAATCCCATACATTAACAAGGTACTTAAAGAACAACCCACACCAAATATTCTTCAATATACATCCAAGATAACATATTGTAACTGCTACACTCATCATTATATGATACCTACATTTATTCTCCATATTTTTATTCCAATTATTGTTCACTTTACAGCTTCAAGTTATCTCTCAATTTTCTTTCTTAATTTTTATTTTTTTAGCTATTAATATATTGTCATTTATTCAGAAATTATCAATTTTTTAGTTTTTTTTTTTTACCACCAATATCCACTATTTGCATGAATTATTATTTCGTTAATCTAATGTAAACAACTATAATAAATATCATTTTCCATTAAAAAAAATGGTCCTACCAAATTGTCTATTTAAAGCTAAACAACAATGTCCACCGCAATTTTTCTGTGTTTCTATTAGATCAAGTTAAAATTCTTTGTTCCACAATTTCTTCTTTTATTATCTTCCTAACGAACCAGAAAAGAGAGGCAGGGACTAAAAAAAAAAAAAAAAAATATTAATAAAAAAAGCAGGGTCAAATGCTTATAATGTAATCATTGTTTTAAAGACCAGAAACATTCTCAATGGTAGTTTATCCAATTATTTCTCATCCAAAAGCACACTTTAATATTAGCATTTGTAGTAGCTCAACCATAACTTCCAAAATCATATCATCTACCAAATTTAAAAAATAAAATCAACAAGTCAACAAAATTCATTATTGAAACCCATAAAAAGGAATGAGCCTATATATACTCTACTATTACTATAACACACATGATAATTCAAACGGTAGAATTTCATTTTTATATATTATCAGTATAAAAAAATTCTATATAACAAAAGTAACGAACTTGTAAATTTATTATTTAAAATAGGTTTAATTACTGTGTTGGTTCTTATAGTTTCGTAAAATTTTTAATTAGGTTCCTATACTTTTTTTAATTGGGTCCCTACACTAATTTTTTTTAATTAGGTCTCTCTTAGCAGTAATTAACTTATATAATTTTATAGGGATCCAACTAAAAAAAATTGGTGCAGGGACCCAAATAAAAAGAAAAAAAAGTATAGGGACCCAATTAAAAAAAATTGTGCAAAGACTCAATTGAAAGGAAAAAAAATATATAGGAACCTAATTAAAAATTTTGCGAAATTATAAGAACCAACAGAATAATTAAACCTTTAAAATATTATTTAAATACATAAATAATTAGATGATCGTATAAAATTATTTACAGAGTTCAATAAATTAAAATTAAACTCTTTATTTTATGAATTTAATTTAATTATTATATTGTCAAATTATATAACGCTATATTAATAAAAAATAATTATTTTTAAAATTGACTGTGTAAATAGTCATTCGAGAGAACAGCTGTAAGTGCATGAGGTGTAAAACATTAAATTAAACTCAAAATTGCATGCATGTGAATGCAATAGATGAAGCAAAGTAAATAATAAGATCCAATTCCAATATAGCATAGACATAGTGGGAGGCAGTTGCACCCAATGAAGCTACAACCGCTCTTCTTGTTGCCACTAATGTAATGCAACTTCTTCTTCCTTTTAAGTTTTAATTTCTAACCCTTTTTTCTTTCTTTTTTTCTAAACTAATAATATCAAACATGCCACCAAATTAAACCAAGCATCTCTTATTCTTTCTATGTGACTCAACTTTAAAAACCATACACACTTTATTATCTAGTTACACAACACTCTTTCTGCTTCACCACTTTGCACATTCATATGCTTGCATTTAATTTATTCATTCATTCATTCATTTATGTTTATTGCCTTAATTAAACACAAGTACAAAGTCTCTTTATGTTCCTCTTTCAATTAAACACAATTAAAACAAGCCCATGTTTTCGTATATATTATTATTATTTTTTAATAATAAATAATATTATGTTATTTTCATGCACCACATACAACGCTTCCTTATTTATTGTATTCAGCTACTCCACGCTTCAACTCAAATAAACCGTTACCATTATAAGCTTTATTTATTCTTCTTCATTCACTTCCTCACTAGAGTTTCTTGAACTAAAGAAACCTTCTTTTTCATGATCATGATCATGGGGTTGTTTCCTAGAGTTATTATGGTATTGTTTGTTGTTATGGTTTTGAGTTTGAAGGTTCAGGTGAATTTAGCAGCAGCAGCAGAAGAAGAAGAAGGTTATTTCAATGGGAATGTTGTTGATGATGATGATGATAATGTGAAGAGCTACATTAGTTGGGAGGATTTGGAAGTGGGTGAGGAGAGTTTGGAATTGAGATCAAAGAAAGAGGTTAGAGTTATTGTGGTTGATCAACATGGTAAGGGACATTCAAAAACTGTTCAAGGTGCTGTGAATATGGTTCCAGATCACAACAAAGAAAGGGTCAAAATTTACATTTATCCAGGAACTTATAGGTCAGTTACTAACTTCTTTTTGTTACTGTTATCTACCTTAAATTCTTTTGAATGAAAAAGATAAACTTTTGGTTTTTGGGGTTAATGGCACCAATTATATTTGGTTTCTTAAATATTCCTCTGTTTTGAAAGCTATATTCTTATATCATCAAGTGATTAAAAATTTTACCTACATTGTGTTGGTCAATTGGTGTGAGTTTCTGTTAGATTCTTTTATAGTCACAATTCTCAAATTCAAGCGATAATAGTCAAATTAGTCCTTAAAAAGATTTAGACGCTTCGAAAATATCGATAAAATTGAGGGACTAATTTAAGACATCTACTCTTTTGATGACTAAATTGATTTTTGCCTAATTTGAATATTAACCTTTGAATTTAAACTCTAAAAAAATAATAACAATGAAAATTATGCAGGGAAAAAGTGCTTGTGCCAAAGAGCAAACCTTATATTTCATTTATAGGTAAAAGAAATGAAACATCAAGTGCTGTGATTACTTGGAACAGCAAATCATCTGATCAAGGCCCAAATGGCCAAACATTGGGAACCTATGGTTCAGCAACTGTTGGAATTGACTCTGATTATTTCTGTGCCTCTCAGGTCACTTTTGAGGTAAATTCAGGACACATTTTTCTTTTTATTTTTATGGAACAATATCAGAACATGTAACAAGACTTTAATTTGGTTGGTTTCAGAATTCAGTGGTTGCAATGCCTGGTGGAAATGGAATGCAAGCAGTGGCACTAAGGGTAAACAGTAATAGAGCCATGTTCTATAAAGTTAAGATCAAAGGAACACAGGATACTCTCTTAGACAACACAGGAACACATTACTTCTATAAATGTTACATCCAAGGAAAGATTGATTTCATCTTTGGCAGTGCTAAATCACTCTATGAGGTTTCAATAACATTATTTACTCTTTTCATTTCCTAGTAATTAGTTTATTAGTGAATCAATCGAATTAGTCTAGTTTTCTAAGAGTTCGATTTTTAGAACCTTGATATTTCTATAATGTTTATAAGTATAAGATATTGTTTAAGCGAGTTTTTAAGATTGAATTAGATCTACAAAATGAACAGAAATGTAGGCTTGAATCAATAGCTGAGAGCTTTGGAGCAATTGCAGCACATCATAGGGATTCAGAAAATCAAGACACAGGATTTTCATTTGTAGGATGCAAGATTAGAGGGAGTGGGAGTGTGTACCTTGGAAGAGCATGGGGTAACTACTCAAGAATTATTTACTCCAATTGTTACATGGATGATATCATCAATCCTCAAGGTTGGTCAGAATGGAACCATCCAGAAAGAAAAAGGTATATGCAAATATGTCACTAGTATTTTCACATAATTTATTAATTAATTGTAGTATATTGGATTGAATATTAATTAGTATGTGTATTTGTATGCAGGACTGCAGTGTTTGGTGAATATAAGAACATGGGAAGAGGAGCAGATAGAAGAGAGAGAGTGCCATGGTCAAAATCATTCAACTATCAGCAAGCAAGGCCTTTCCTTGACAAGAGCTTCATCAATGGAGATCAATGGCTCAGACTCTAGCATTATTCTATATATATATAGATAGATATAGATGATATGTTATGTTATGTAATATGTATATGACTTTTATTAATATATTATTGTTCTAACTCGTTTATCTCCTTACACATTAGCAAATGAAATTTTTTTATGCATTTTATTTGAGTGTGTGTTGAAGTGTTGCAAACAAATACAAATTAAAGAAAACTAAATGTTTTTTTTTATTATTATTATTAATGTTAAACCGCAAATATTTTTTTTTTTTTTGAAAGCATAAGAAGAAAAATGTTTGTTATGAACAAAAAGTACTTTTTTTAATTTTTTTGGACATTTTTTTTGTTAAGCGGATTGGACAGTTTTTAATACCGTTTGCGCTTTTTCTTGGGTATTGGGCCGTATTTTTTTGTCAGGGCCCGTTTCTGTGAAATATATTAAAAATATAAAGCCCATTAGATTATTTTTTAAAAATGTGAATGATTCGATCCATACCAAAAAAGGAAAAGAAAATAGAAAAGGTTTGTAGGTTGGGTCATCCTAGCCCATACCCTGATACCCATGACCAAAAATATAAGAAAAAAATAAAAAAGGTAAATGATTCGGACATGTTAATTGTTAACAGTGAAAATAGATTTAAGGTGAGGCAACTTTGACTTTTAAGTTAGCCTTTAGGGAAACCAACATTTTCTTTTTTATTTGGCAGAATATGTTTGTTGGATGGATTTTATTGACTTTATATTGTGAAATGAAATTATAGAGAGCATAAAAGCCGAAGGCCACGGGGAAATATCAAGGAGGTGCTATTTTTCTTATGATTTTATGTGCTTTATTTTTGTCTCCGTAAATTTAGGATGAAAAATAAGAAAAGATTAAGTTTTGGATGTGAATCAATGACTCAATGTATATCTGAAAAGACCTCATATATGTGTGTTATCTCTAGAATCTCCTATGAGTACATGTAGTACATCAAATTATAGGTGACATTATATGTTTAATTTAATTTCTTAGGTAACTTAATTAGCTGAAATACCATGCAATTAGGTAACATAATGCACATATTATTTTTTGAAAAAACAAAATCACTCCAATATTTTCTCTAAAATTTAGATACTACAAAAAATTATCCGTATAACAACTAATTTAGCGACTGATTTTAACAAACAATTTTCAATCAAAAATACCAAACTTATACTAAAATCACTAATAGAATTGATCGTTAAATGACGATCAATATTTCGGTCGCTAAACGATTACTATTAGCAATTAATTTTATTTGTTGCTAAAATTGATTGTTATTCTAATATTTTTTGTAGTAAAAAAATATTACACTATGTCCTTAACTATATTTTGTAAAGGGGCTTGCTATACATACAAGTAAAAAGGCCGTACAAGTTTTACAAATTATCAGCCCAAACTTCATTAACACGTGCATTAACTCATTTTGAATGGAGCGTAACTACACGCGCCCCACTCAAACGGTTCCTCTTCGTCTTCTTCTTCTTCTTCTTCTCTTCTTCTTCTTCTTTTTCTTCGTCTTCGTCTTCGTCTTCGTCTTCTTCCTCTTCCTCTTTCTCTTCTTCTTCTTCTTCTTCTTCTTCTTCTTCTTCTTCTTCTTCTTCTTCGTTTTTTTTCGATTTTCATGGTTTCTGAAATTCTTCTTCTTCTTCTTACTGCACGTTCTTCTTCCTCTTACTCTTCTTCTTCTCCTTTTCTTTCGTTTCTGCACGTTCTTCTTTCTCGTTTTCCTCTTCTTCTTCATTTACGTCTTTTCTCTCTGTTTTCTTTTTTTTTTCGATTTTTCATGGTAAAATCGTTTTTGAAGAAGAAGAAGCAGCAGAAGATGAGGAGGAGAAAGAGAAAGAGTTCTGAATTATGCATAAGATGTACTTCAACGAATTTTGGGTGTAATTTTTTAAATCCTTTGGGTGTATTTTCTGTAACCCTTTGGGTGTATTCCTATAATCGTTTAGGTGAATTCTTGTAACCGTTTGGGTGTATTTTCTGTAATCCTTTGGGTGCATTTCTGTAATCATTTGGGTGTATTTGAGTGATATCTGACTGATATCTATGGGTGTATCTGACTCATATCTATGGGTGTATCTTACTGATATCTATGGGTGTATTTTTCATTTCAGAAAAAATGGCAAGCATTAGAGAAATACACCCAAACGATTACATAAAATACACCCAAGAGATTACAGAAATACACCCAAACGGTTACAGGAATTCACCCAAACGATTATAGAAATACACCCAAATGATTACAGAAAATACACCCAAAGGATTTAAGAAATACACCCAAAATCATGCATAATTCAGAACTCTTTCTCTTTCTCCTCCTCATCTTCTGCTACTTCTTCTTCTTCAAAAACGATTTCAGAGCTTGATGTCAAAAAACAATAGAAATCGAGAATAACAAAAAAAGAAAACAGAGAGAAAAGCACGTAAATGAAGAAGGAGAAAGAGAAGGCAAGAAACAAAAGAAAAGAAGAAGAAGAAGAGGAAGAGGAAGAAGAATGTGCAGCAAGAAGAAGAAGAAGGTGCAATGAAAACGTGCCGTAACAGTATGTGGAGGAACTAACGTCAACGACGAAGAACAAACCAGTGAGAAAGGAGGAGAAAAGAACGATCGAAAAAGAAGGAGAAGAAGAAGGGATGTAGCGCGTGTAAGGAACGTAGCACTTGCAGCGAATTTTGGGGATTAGAGTTTAATTGGCTTGTAATACTTACAAGCCCTAATCGCTTGTACGCAGAGTTTTTTCCAACACTTTTATCTATTATAAGCATTACTAATTGTGGAAGTTATTATTATATGCCGAGAATTTCGGTTACTTTTTTTTTTATATTTATCTTGGTTGCTTTTAACAAAATAAATAAATAAAACTAAAAAAAAACAAAAAAAAGCCAAAAAGGAAAAGAAAGAAAGGGTTCCAAAGTTTCTTTTACACATATCTCATTCATTCCCTTCCTTGTCTTGTAAGAATATGGTACTTTAAAATATACAGATAATAATAGAACTGAAAATTAAAAGTCCTATGATCGATGTTGTAAAAAGATTAGATAGGGAACCAGGTTCTCCAAGCTTTATATACTTTTTCCAATCCAATACTTATCTATTTATCTTAAAATTTTCTTTTTTGACATTATCTATTATTCTATCCTTTTTCTCTGCGTCTAGTTTCGACAACATTTGTAGTTCCTTGTTAAGTGCTGTAGAAAAATAATAATAATAAACATTGACATTAACATTAACATATGTTTGAGTTAAGGACTTAAGGGAATGCCACGAAGCAAATTAAATTAAAATATATATTATGTACGTAATGTTTTCTTGAATGACTTAGAATGCTCCTTCCGTGACAATAATAATCATGAATTATTTTTGTACCAAAATACTTAATCATCTTGTAAATTTCAACATATCAATGATGATTGATGAGATTCCCAGAAACTATAAGAAAGTTTGAATCAACTATAAACTAGCCAAATCATTTGGATTGATATAGAAGCAATAATGGAGTATTAGATTTTGAGTTATATGTTAAATTTTAATTACTATGTATCAAGTAACTAAGATGGGTTGAATTTGATGATTGGCACCGTTTTTATTTATGAAAGTTCGAAATACTGATAAATTTAATTATAAATGAAGAAAATTAATTTTATGAATAGATTTCGAGAAACAAAAATATCAAACATAAATTTTCATCATGAATATAGGCTTGTTAGTATTTTAAAACTTTTACAGAAATGATAATTTATTTGTAAGTATAAAATTAATTTTGTCATTGCAAATCTTTTATGTTATTTTTTGTCCATCCAAAATTCTAAATCAAACGTGTTTTGCCACTTAAGTGAAAGAGATTAATTTTAATACAATAACGGTATAAAATTATACAATAGTTTAATTATTTTTTTTTAAATAATCATTCATGAAATTAATAAAAAATAGTTATTTTTGTTAGTAATGTACTTTTGTATAATTAAATATACGTGTAAAATTATTTTACAATGAAACTACATCAAATTTAAATTAACTTTGATACAACATTTTTTTTATGAAAAATATAAGTAAACAATAAAAATAGTAAATAATGTGAATAATAAATATATAAGATGTTCATTTTATTACTTAATGTGTAGATGATTATTCTAATATTAAAATTTAGGTGAATAATTTAAAAGTATAATATATTTTAATTTAATTAATAATTATTCATGTTGTTTAAAAAAATTATTAGTTACATAGCATAATTTTTTTTCTATTGTTTTGTCGCTAACACGTTCTAAGTTTAGATTTTCAACAAATCATCACCAACATATTTTTATGAAACAAAACACAAATCCAAATACACAAACACATACACACCCACCCCTTAACACATATCATTACTTAAGTGATTATTAAACTATCTAACTTAACACTCACCATAAAATATCTAATAATTTTTAATTACCATTGTAATTCAAACCTCAGAAGATTGCCACATGACAAGTCCAACTCAAAGAGGTGAACAATGAAGATAACCATTGCCAATTTGTGGGGGCAAATAGTGATTTGAAAATTGGCCACTACTTACCATTCAATTCAATTCAATTATATAACTATTTTTCTATCTTCATTCTATGACAAAATCCCTGAAGAGCAGGTGATGAGACTTTACCACAACATCATCCAACGTTGCCATCTGCCTCACAATAATTTGCCACACACTCATACAGGGTCATTTTAGTAAAATCACAAAAAAATTAATCATACATATATAGCTACCCACCACTATATATTTAAGAAGAATGTTACGTAAAAATGCGTAAAACATCTTTTTGTAAAAATACTTAAGTAGTGTTTGATGGAGAAATAGAAATAAAAAGATTAAGATTGTGAGACAGAGATTAAGAAATAGAGATTAAAATAAATTTCAGTATTCTATTTGGTACAAAATAGGAGACAAAAATTGAAACAAGAATGAAACTCTAATTTAATGTACACAAAGAGTAAAATTGGGATTAATTAATTAAAATGAGGATATTTTAGGTATAAAATGTTATTAAAATTTCAGTCTCCATTTCTAAAAATTTTAATCCCTGTGTCCCTACTTTTTAGAAGTACTAAAATACTAAAATTTTGGAGACAGGAATAAAAATTTTAGTACCAGTCTCTGAACCAACAAACATGATATTGAATCTTAGTCTCTCAGTCTCTGTTTCAATACCTCAAAACAAACGCTATCTTATGTGTCGTATTATTATTGGACATATTAATAAACCGGTTATTTTTAAATTTCTTACCAAACTAGAATAAAATCGATTTTTTTAACAATAACAATAATTTGCCACACACTCATAGAGGGTCATTTTGGTAAAATCACAAAAAAATTAATCATACATATATAGCTACCCACCACTATATATATAACCCTCTCATAGCACTCAAATTCAATATCACCAACCACTTCACCAAATTGGAAATTAAAAAAAAAAATTAAAACCAACCTTCCTTAACTTGGTTTTAATTTATTTAATTTAATTTCCCATATCTTATATTATATCAAATCATCACAATATGGATCAAATAAAGTACCAAAAGATTGCATCTTGTGTGACAGAAAGCATAAAGTCTCATCAAAATGTGTTTAAGATTACACAAGTTTTGGTGTCTTTATCTCTTTGTTCATTCATATTGTTTTCATCACCTTCTTCTTCTTTCTTGCATTACTTCAAATTCTACTTGTCAACATTCCCATTCCAACTCTTCACACACAACATAGACAAGAATTCCATGTTTCTTCTTTGCAATGGGCTCCTTGTCTTTGTTGGGATCACAAGATCTTTCTCTGGATCAAGAGATCATGATGATCAAGATTCTATTAAGTATGGTGAAGAAGTAGAAGAAGAAGAAGAAGAAGTGATGATGATGGAGGAGAAAACTGTTATTGAAGAGCATAATATTATTGTAGCAGAGGATGATGAAGTATTAGAAATCAAGCAATATGATGAAGAACAAGAAGAAGAAGAAGCTGAAGATGATGATAACATTGTTGAGCAGATCATTGTGGTAGATGAAGAACATCATCATGATCATGATCATGATCATGAACAAGTAGAAGAGGAGAAGAAGCTTCATGAAGAAGAAGAAAATAATGAACTGTTTGATGATGCAGAACAAGAAGATGAAGAAAATGTATCAGAAAGTGATGATCAATTTCTGAGTGAAGGAAACTTTGAAGAAGAAGAAGAGGAAGAAGAAGAGAGTAACATGTTAAGCACAGAAGAATTGAACAAGAAATTTGAAGATTTCATAAGAAGGATGAAGCAAGATCTAAGAATTGAAGCTCAAAGGCAATTAGTCATGGTTTAATTAATTACCAATAATCATTATTATCTTTTTTTTTCTTTTTTATCTTTTCTTTTTTTCTTTTCAAGGGAGGCATAGTTATTTTGTAGGTCTTTTTTTTTTTTGTTTTCTGTTTATTAATAACTTAGTTTAGTTGTAATATCAAATATGCAATGCAATTTTTCATTATGTGGTTGCATGCACAAATTAAGACCAAGCTCCTACGTACAATATTTTTAATAATGTTTTTCGATTAAAGTCATAATCCAATCACATAAACATGATAGAACAACATTAAAAACCTATAAAAGAATAAATAAATTTATACAATTTTATTTATTCTAACAATCTATTTTCACAAAAATAGTAGTAAGCACATTTTTTTTTATTATAAGAAGATTCAAACTCACGATTTCTTAGATGAATATGAAAAGATTATGCCATTTTATTAGCATAATAATAGTAAGCACACTTGAAAAAAAATAGTCTTGTATTTTAATCATGTGAATTCAATCCTTCTTAGATGTGTTTAGTAAAATGATAAATATAATAGAATAAGACACTAATATAAAGATATAATTACAATATATTCCAATCTTACTATAGTTTTCTTATAATATTTATTTAGAACTATCAAATATTTCTCTATATTCTTATGCCTATGTATTTTTGTTTTAAAATATTAAATAAACAGAACCATTATGATGACATAAAAATTAACATATGCTCGGTAACCCTTTTTTTAAAAAAAAAATCAAAGAACTTAAAAGTCATAGCTTACTATGATAAAATTATTAGAAAAGCATTATATGAATAACAATAAATTCCTATAATGTCTTGATAATTTATTATGCAATGGATTTGTTGCAAATTTACAATATTTTAGTAATTTGACGCCATGCATGATGAAGGGAAGGATTTGGATAAATCAACATGGAAAGGAAAAAAAAAAACAAAAAAATCAACATGAAAAGATAGAAATAGATTCTCAAGAATAAATGTTTTAGTTTCAATATAATTCATTCATTAAACTAAAATTAGCTATTTGAATATTGTTGACAAAAGACATGACCAATTTAATTAGTCCGTTTAATTAAATGTTAAGAATTTAAATTTAGCTGTATTAGTTTGTGTATATAATAATTAATTGACCAACAACAAATACTTAAATAAAATTTTGATTTGCGACGAATTAGTCTCTCGTATTAAAAAATTCATGTGCAACAAAAAAAATTAATTAGTGGGCCATTACTAAGTATATAATATACATGAGTTGAATTAGCTGTCAAAAGTGCACATGGAACCACTTGTTTGGTGGTTGTTATTCATGTAATGTCTGGCTAACAAGTGGTTTTGTATGAAAAACATTATTAACTCTGTTTTCAACATACATCTGTATGATTCTACAACATTCCAAATTCCAAATAATTGAAAATAGTAGTTTTCTAATTCTATGAGCCAGCTCATATGGTATTGTCCAAAATATGATTGATAAAGTTGAGACAATCAGTGATTAACAACTGATGTTACTGATAATGATAACTATCATCAAGCATAATTAAAAACACCTATTTAATGATTCCAGCAGCAACATTGCAAAGTGCAAATATTTTTGTTTACATAAGCATGCATCATCATCCATTTCTTTATTTATGCTTGTTCCTTTTAGAGCCCCATTATTTTTGGAGTAAATTAAATATTCTTTCATTATTTGGCTTAAACTGGCGGTTATTGAATCTAATCTTAAATTATTTTTAAAAATATAATATAAAATAAAATAATAAATAAATTTTTTAAAATTTATATTTTAAATAAATTAATTTTTAAAAAAAGATTAATAAAATCTTTAGGATAATAAATATAGATAAATTAATTTAAATTAAAATTTTTTATTTTAATTATAAAAGCTAATTTAAAAATAATGTGTCTACATCTGTTATTATAAAAAATTTTATTGATATTTTTTTAAAGACTAATTTATTTGAAGTATAAATTCTAAAAAGTTTATTTATGACTTTACAATAAAATAAACAATAAACTTAGCTTGCACATACCCAAGATGTTTATTTACTTAAAACTTACAAAAAATATATTACTGAACATTATTATATATAATTCAAAATTTTTATTATTATATATCTGTTTTAATCTAAATAAAAAATTGCACTTTCTTTTACCTAATATATATAGACACAAACATGATTAATTTTTATGCTTGATACTGCTATTTTCACATTTTCACCACCTAGAAACTAAAAAGCATCTCTTCTTTTTTCAAAAGGTAGGTCTAAAAATGTTTGAGATAAGAATGCAAGTTTACACTGCTTTTGCAGTTGAAAAGAATAAGAAAATTTTTTTTTTCTCATGAACCCATAAAAGAGTTGACATGCAATTTTTTTTATTTTTATTTTTATTTTTATTTTAAAAAAGATTACCTCCTCCTTTGGAATTCACCTTTTATGCATATGAATAACTGAAGTACGTACGGATAAGCATTAAGTTAATGATTGCACCAAACATTATTATGAAAATGAAGCATCACACAAATATCACCCAGATGGCCCATGAATATGGATATAGACTTCTTTATAAGCTTCAAATAATTGCCAAATTATGAGGGTCCAAAAAGCTTATTAACTTTTATAGAAAGCAGCTTTTATTAATCTTAAGCAAAAATTTTGGCTGATTTTTATGTCAAACCTAGTCTCTCTCTCTCTCTCTCTCAAATGATTGAATTTTAAATTTTTAATATGTAACAAATAAAATATAACTTGAAATTGCATAGAAGGCACCTCAAACAATTCAAAGTTCCAGCTATGTTATTTTATATATATAAATTTTTCAAAGCAAAGAAGGGTACAATAGGAATGTATGTGTGAATAAAACTAATTAAGAGGCTTGAAAATTGGAACAATCTTAAAAAAAAAAGAAAAAAAAGACATAGACTACTCTTCTTATTCTTATTTCTGAAAGTGACTTATTAAGATTTTGTCAATTAATTATTAGCATGCAATGGTACAAATGGCCAAGAATTAATAAATGCCTTTACACTGATATGGCAGAAAACTAGGGACCTTTCATTTTCATTCTCTTAGATGGTTTTTTTCATGACAAACAAGTTCTTCTTAAATGGATCCTCTATCTAAATCATGGTGTGGTCAATCTCGAAATTCAATGTACTTGCATTATTTCCCTTATTATATGGAGGAATAATTAGTAAGGCTGCATGGAGCATTGCATGTAATCATGTATTATGCTTAAAAAATAACAAATAACAAAATGAAATTTAAGATAAGAATTTAAATTGGTGTGGTAGGGTATATAATAATGTTATGTTTTTATTGATCATGATTATATTTTAATTAGTAGTGTATGTTTTATATATGTTAATTCAAGGGAATTTTTTATGTATTATTTTTTCTCCTATTTCAACTTATGATCATTAACATTTGAATTATATTACTAAGAATTTAACTAATTCAATTTTATTTAATTGAACTAATCACATTGAAAAAGAACTTATTATAACAACAATTTTTAAATTTTTAAATTTGAATATCAAAAGTATTGTGTATATAAAAAAGCAGCTACAAAATTAGTGGCAATGGATTTGTATATAAATATACATGTTATTTCATATATTTTTTCAACTAAATAATCAATTATTAAAATAATCAAACATGTTGTTATAATAGGATAATCAAACCTAAATGAATAACCAAATTTGTTCATAATATGTAATATAATAAAAAATATTATAAATATATATTTTTATATAAGTAGTTAATTAAGGATTGATTTTTAAGAGAAATACTTTATAATTATTAGAATTTATTATTTTTAGTCATTATTTTTATTTATTAATTTAATTTTTTTAGTTTAATAATCTAACAATATGTTTTTAAGTCACATTTTTAAATATTAATGACAAACTACTGGTTAAAAATAATAAATTATGCTAACTTTATAGTATTTTTTATTTTTAATTTATATATAATATGATTGTTTTAATATTCAACCTTTTATTTATTATTTAAACCAATATTGGTGGAGCAATATTAATGTAGAAGAGAAATGAGAGGAACCTTCCAAACTTGATGAGACTAATCCTAAGGGACAAAAGCTACATAACATTAGTATATAGTATAGTCCATATATATTAAGATAATATAGTCCTACAAAAAATACTAAGACTGTCCTTGGTGTCCTACAAAGTACACCGATTCATGCATGAAAATAATATAATAAAACTAAAGCAATAATACAAAGGGAGAAAATTCCAAGATGTGCAAGAATTAGTAAGAAATAAAGGTGGAGATTGTTACAACTTACATGTCAAGGGTAAGAAAGAGCATCCACGTGAGTTCCTATATATAATTTGGAAGCAATGGTGTGCTTGCTAGACAAAATTATTGATCAAGCTATAAGCGTACGTGGATTTAGAAGAAGTCACATTTGATGTATGTGCAAGAATTAAGAGTATGAATCGTTTGTGTTTGTGCATTAATCACATTGATTAAGACATATGATAAGGATTGTCCATTTTTGTAGCAATAATGCATTCTAGCTAGCTATATATTTATATATGCTCAATAATGAGAAATAGGAGCTGTATATGTTTGAAATTGATTTACATCACATATTTTAATATCAATTATGTGAGTAGATTTCCTTAGTCTTTTTCATGTCACCGTAAGATACTGTTACATAATATTATTTGATATACCGAGTCACATGATGAGTTGGATGCAAAACTTCAGCTACCTATTTTGACATTCATCTTAACTTTTTTTTTTTTATATACGATCAAGGAATTTCCAGAAAGACCCTTCCATTGGATATTAGGCTTTTTTTTTTTAAATTTAAAAAAAAATATTTACCATTATGTGTTGTCACTTAATTAGCAGTGACTTTATCCACAATAGTTGTAGTATTCTAGATTTATAGTTCTGTTTTTAATCGCTCTATATATTTTTTGTTCCGAAAATTACTTAAAACATTAATTTGGATTTGAACGTGAAATTTAAACTCCTTGTAATTTACATGTAATTTATAAGGACAGGAAAATTATTACAAGAGCTATGATATACAATAGTCAAAAACAAATAGTATATATAGCTTCTTTGATGAGGTCATGATTTATATAATTTAAAACAAAAAAAAAAAGAGGTCAAACTAGTTTTATGATGATATAATTGTTCGTCCTCCTGATCATCATGTCTAGTTTTAAAACTTTGGTATATATCATAAAAAATTCTTGGACTTAGTGTTTCCCTTCTACAATTATAATAATGTTCATAGGGCACTGTAGAAGCTACTATACTACTAATTAGAGAATTCAAGTTTGATGTAGGTGACACGAGTTTAGGAAAAATTGTTAGGATATAAGTACAGAAAAATTCATGTCTAGAAAACAACATTATGCAATGGCTAGTATTATTCATGAAAGATTGACATCACCATTTTAATTACTCTGTAGTTATTGGTATTTAAAACGAGATCCTATAAGATAAAATAAAATAAATCCTAGATATTAAATCAAATCAAAGCAAACAAAATTTGATATCACCATCTCAGCGTATTAATTAAGGGTAGTCAAGCGCCAAATCTTCTTGATATTTCTTTGATTTTGGTTGTATCTAAAAGGTTTAATTATTCTGTTGGTTTCTCTAATTTTATAAAATTTGTAATTAGGTTTTTATACTTTTTTTTTAATTGAGTCTTTGTATCAATTTTTTTTAATTGGGTCTCTATATTTTTTTCTTTTTATTTAAGTCTCTGTACTAATTTTTTTTAGTTGGGTCCTTATAAAATTAAGTTTATTACTATTAAAAAGGACCTAATTGAAAAAAAAATTAATGCAAAAATCCAATTAAAAAAAAAACAAGAGATCTAATTAAAAATTTTACAAAATTATAGGAACTAATAGAATAATTAAACCTATTTAAAATGGTGACTAACTAACTAACAAATAGTAATACTTTTTTTTTAAATTAAAAATAATCAAAAAATTATGCCATTTGAACTATATAATTCGTTGCTGTTTCATACGAGAATTAGTTGGTGAGTATTGTGTCAATAATATTCTCTACTGTAGACTAAAAAGAAGGGTTACTTTAGTACAACCTATTTCACAAATATAATATATAGTTAATATAATCATGTGACAAAAGTGAGTTCAAACAAGAAAGCAAATAGAATAAAACCATGCAACATATATAGCATGAGGATCAATTGTCCAACAAAATAAAAGAACAAAGGAATTAACAATCCCCTCTCTGATCCTAATTAATATCTTTAAGGCAGAAATTTGAACTATAATTTTCTGTCTTTCAAAACCAATTATCCAAAGTATCACAAAATAATTACAAAATTCAGTTGTAATAAGAGACACTACATTATTGCACAAGAATCTTCTGTTGCCATTTTATTTGGCCTAGGGCAGAAAGGCGGCGGCGGCGGCCAATAAGATGTTAAAGGAGGAGGTCCATAAGGCCGCGGCCAAACCGGTGCTGGTGGAGAAGGGTATAATGGTACTAATTGAGGATGGTATTGTGGTGGTGATGGCGGCGGCGGCAATGGCAGAGGTAGACTTGCTTGGTAACATAAATGTGGAGGATATGTTGACATAGGATATGATGATCCCATAGAATAGGGAGCATAAAAATCACCACCACCATTACCACCTCTTCCTCCATAATAATAAGGAAGAGTTCTTCTATCTAAAATTTCACCATCAAATTTTATATATTTGACTTCAGCATGTTTACCATATTTCTCTAGTAACCCTAATATTGTACTTGGATTCACTCTGCCAGTAACTCTAACCGTTCCTCGTTCTCCATCAATGGTGATGTTGTACACCCCTGAAATCAAATTATTGCGTGTGGAAATATAATAATGCATTATTACTATCTTATAGAAAGTGACTGAATAGACATATTTTTGTCCAAACTAGAATTTTATTCATACATTGCATGTGTGAAATAACGTTATATTTAGACGTGTTTGTAATAATTTTCTATGGAAAAGTACAACTCATACTATGGAAAGATATTCAATAATTCAAATATCTAAGAGAGAAAAAAAAAAGAACAAAAAATGTACCATTGATGTTCCTCAAGACTTGCATCACCTTCATTTTACATCCATCACATTGTGTATTTATTTTTAGAAGACAAATCTGAAAATAAGAGGAGAAAGAAGATATGGTAATGGATATTAAATCAAAACAAAGGTAAAGTATAATTAAAAAGAATTGCTTATAAGAAATGAATATATATTTTGATGTTACCATTTCAGCAAGAGAGTTCTCCATATTGCCTTATGATGATGACTCCTTTAGGAATTTGCAAAGTGAATGTTCTAACTTCTGCTGCGACAACAATTATGGAGGGGCAATGGGCATCAACTTCAGGCTCCTTCTTCAATGCACAGGTTGTCCCGAGACTTTTTCTTTTTTAATTGGGACCTTATGATATGATCAATTTCTTCCTTCTTTAACTCAATCATCAGCAATTAATTTGTATATTACGGAAATATTAATTTGTATGCTTAATTAATTAATAAAATTTGAATAAAATAAAAGAAAATGATTGTAGTCATTATTAGTGTGATTAGTTATTCTATTTGACTCGTTGTTGATGGTATCTCTATTAAAAAGACAAAAATTAATTCATTGCGAATTAGAATTTCATTTAAGTTACTCTATTTGATTGGTTGATTATGATTACTCAGAATTATTAGTGTGATTAGTTACTCTATTTGATTCCACATTCTCTTCAGATATTCGTATGATAAGCATAATATTGTAATTTAATTTATTTTTTTAACAAATAATTAAATGTTGAAGAGAATTATCAATCCCGAAAATTGCCTCGCCTTCAAGCAATAGAAATGTTGGAGAAATTGAGGGGTCCACCGAATTAAATTGATCTAAATTAAATACTACTCATTTTCTTTTGGTGACTAAATACTACTCATTTGTTCCTAACTTAGTGGCTAGTGGATAAAAACAAAAATAATTGGTGAAAACTCAAGTGCAATCGACTTCACGTGAAGTTGATAGTTGAAAGTCGTTAGATAATTTAACTGATTTGACTAAATTTTCATCTAACGACTTTCCGTTACCAATTTCAAGTGAAATCGACTGCACCTGAGTTTTCACTAAAGTAATTACTATAACAAAGACCGAAGGACATCCATCTGTGATCCGTTAACGTCCATTCACAAACTAATTACATTAATTACTCCATCATTAGCACAAAGCGAAAATGATTTTTTTTCGCCCAAAAAAAGGAACAAAATTGATTAGTTATTACCGAGTATTGTATTTATTTCCTGCCAGTACGAAATTAGATAAATTTTTAATTTTGGCAACAAAATCACGATAGTCGTGGATATCATGTATCATCCCCAAGGTAATTCAATCTTATTATTGGCTTAGAACTTAGAAGGAAAGTAAACATAATACAATATTTTTTTTTTTGGTCGGGAACATAATACAAAATTGTTAACTCTGTAACCAGACAAAGAAAAAGGATACAAACAAAGCTATGAAAGTCAAGTCTAGTAATCTGTCTCTTTAGCTAGCTATTAACATGGGCCCAAAGATTCCAGACAGACCCACTGCCCCTGATGAGCCCACTCCCATAAGAACTATGGATCAGACAAAAAACAGGTCCGAACTTGGACTGAAGCCTAATAAATGTTACCCTATGAACTGAACATGCACTGAGCTCAACATATTATATCAAAAATGCTAAATGATCATTTTACCTTGAATTTTAGATGGCAGGTAAGACACTGACAAGAATGAAAGAGCATGCACAGATAATGCTTCAATCTCAAACTTCACTCCTTTCTCCAGCATCATCTTTAGCTCCAACCTTCAAAAGCAACAATAAGACAAGGCACAGTTCAATTGAAGGTAAAAGAAAAATGTACGGGAATGTAAAAGGAATATCACCTCCATTGTGGCACATCCCTTTGCAGGTAGCATCTAAGCAACATGGCTTCAAGTTTCCTCTTGTCTTCCAAGTATATTGTAGGCACGGTATTGATTAGATCAGGTGTATAACTATGTCCCCATGCACTAAAATTAATATACTTATTCCTTACCTTCAGCAGTTAGAGAAAGTAGACACTGCTTTGGAATAAAATATCTCTCAGCATCTGAAGGATAAGCTCCAAGCCATTGTATCTCCGGGACCCGAAGATGTTTTGTGTCATAAGCCATTTGCTAACAAACATCAGGGAGTAGATTAGTCTACCAGTATCAGAAATGTAACTTGGCCATTAGGCAGAGATTCAATCCAATCAATAATCGTGTAATTTCATATTCAGAACTGTATCATGATATGCATGTTTAAATAGTTGCAAAATGATGAGTTTTAAAATGCTAACCATGGAACCAAATCTGTAAGTGGTTAAGATGTCAAAGCCATAGGGATCACAATCAACCAAGCAATATGCAGGCAGGTGCAAATCCTCAACTAGAAGACGCAGAAACCTGTTAGGATACAAAACATTTAAAACCATAGCTGATCAGAGACATCGCTAGCATGATATCTAGGGGGTGTCACACCTTCTTGTAGGAATATCCGGGTAGCCTCTTCCCTGTGCAAACGCAAAATTCAAACAGAAATATTGCTGTATTTAGAAATAATATAGAAAGATAAAATTCAAACACAAAAATAGTTTTGTAACAAAGCTAATTTCCTCCGAAAAGTACGTACAGTGATCACAATGCAGTGGTTTGCACTGCAGAACTGGTCATTTGCTAGTCTTTCGAAAACTGTAAGTCAAGTTCAACATGGACCTGCTTATCAATAAGAACAATACCAAGAAAGAACCGTCTTTTTGATTAACTGTTTTCCCCTTTTCTTCAAGAAATATTACCTGATTCTTTCTCAACGACTAATATGTAGTGAGCAACACTAATGATATCTATGTACAAGAGTTAAGCATTGTTACTTCCCATCTCTGATCAATTTGTATTATAACTCATGAATTAAAAAATATAATTAGAAGAAGGAAACAAAACGATTGCATTATATTCTTCCAGAAATTAGGATACCTTTAACTTCTTCAACATGAACAGGAATAGGGTGGACCTGCAAAAAAGTAAATAAAATTTTAGAAGTTAATTACTACATTAATGTTAGTTTTTGGTTCTTACCTTGTTCGGAGAACTGATGCAGTCAAACAGCCTTTTTCCTTCAAAGAATCTTATCCATCCCATAACTAACCTACAAGAAACAAAATTTGTCTGTCTTATTAGTTAAACATATTCGAACACGGCATGATTATATGAAGAACCGAACCAGATATTAGGAAGCATCAGCTTTGAGAAAACTAAATGACAATTGCTAATGCCACAAGAGATAAGATCTTAGATGGCACAATTCCACAATTGCTAAACCTTATTGATGTACAGCAAATATAAACTACAGAAAGAACAATAAATGTAATCAATTTTATCAATGTCATTAAGTGTGATATTGGTATTAACTGTTAAACCTGCTGGAGATACATATGCTGTAAGGCTCTTTTAGACATGAAAACTGCAATATTTTTATATACAAAAATGTATACAGTTTCATAAAATAGCACCACATCAGAAAAAATAAAGCTATTATTATGATTCATAGAGAGATTTCAGACAGCAAATTGCTTTTTCCAAGATAGAGTATAATCTCATACTGTACCCCTTCCCAGCAGAAACCTGCAGCAAAAGAAAATGTGAAAATATTAGCACCCAGAACATGGTTGATGTCTATTTCAAATGAACAAGTAGCAAGTGAAAAATAATTCTTAAACAATTTGCGGCCAGTAAACCATCCCTTCATAGTTGTTTACTAGCATTTTCCTTACCCTTGCGTAGACACAAATACTAGATATCAAAAGCTGGAACATGAAATCAACTAACCAAGTAACATTATGAATATGCTTTATTTCAGGATAGAACAGTTACTAATGGAAACTAATACCATGGTGAGTATTGTTACCAGAAATTCAGAAACAAGTTTAATTCACCAAAATCCACAGATTGTA